>NC_133353.1:11715562-12015562 GCF_030506205.2 Paramisgurnus dabryanus
CAGAAGATTGCATAACAGACACTGGGGCTTTAACTCTCACCTAGTCGACTTATGACGACGTGCAGGTAAGTACTTTACAGGTATGGTATTCGGATTCTCTCCTTCTACAGGCTTGTAGCTCACAGGTATGGTATCCAGGTGCTCTCGCTCTCTGCAGGCTCTTAGCTGTAACACAGAAGGATTCGTAGCAGACACTGGGGCTTTGGTTCTCACCTAGTCGACTTATGACGACGTGCAGGTAAGTACTCCACGGGTATGGTACTCAGGTTCTTTCTCTCTTTCTGCAGGCTTATAGCTGTAACACAGGGGGTTACGTAACGGACACTGAGGCTTTAACTCTCACCTAGTCGACTTATGATGACGTGCAGGTAAGTACTCCACGGGTATGGTACTCAGGTTCTTTCTCTCTTTCTGCAGGCTTGTAGCTGTAACACAGAGGATAACGTAACAGTCACTGGGACTTTCACTCTCACCGTGACGACGTACAGGTAGGTACCTCACAGGTATGGTATTCAGGTTCTCTCTCTCTACAGGCTCATAGCTCACAGGTATGATATTCAGGTTCACTCGCTCTCTGCAGGCTTTTAGCTGTGGTACAAAGGAATTACAGTTACAAATCCAGGAACTCACACAGGTTAGTCGGGCAGCTCCTTACATAAAGCAAAGGCAAGTTAGCTTTAGCTATTGCATTTCTCCAACCTTCCTTCGAAGTTTTCGTAACTCTCGGTCATTCAACAGATACTAGCAACATTGGATACGGCTCATGAATAGTGAATTTACGGTGACTGCACTTCACGGTGGGTAATTATGCTCCAAACCTTAAGAAGGTAAGTCGTCGTGATCTCGCCTTCCCAAATGCCTCTGGTACTGCAAAGGGGGAAATCTAACACCATCATGCCGAAACGAACGCTGCCCTCTCCTCTCTTGCACTTCCGCTACAGAGAACTGGACAGGGGCGCACATTTGAAGAGGCTCCGTGACAGGAGAGATCTGATCTTCGCCACCGTTCCTATGACAGTACGAATTTCTCCATACACACAAACACTTTTTAATGTGGATTTTACTCACAGCAGTCTACGCAGTCGATGTCCTTCATCACTGTTTCACTGAGCTAGGCCGAATCCAAGGGATGACCAGAACAGACGTCACAACTGAAGCTTCAATACAGGGTCACACACACAGCATATACAATGGGTTGTTTTAACCGGCTTCCACAGCCTCTCGTTCTCCCACGGCGGATCCAGTGAAGGGAGGGGGGGCTGCCGACAATACAACCACAGCACACCACTGCACTTATTCAAAGTGTATCCTCACAGCAAAAGGCACAGACTCACCCACAGCATTCTATGTGCACATTAAGGTCGCAACCCCGTCTTCCTCGAATTTCACCTGGGACCGGTTGGCGTTGGACGTGGAAGCCAGCAAGATAGACGTCGCTGTTGCAGCCCGTGTTTTCTCCCAGGATCGTCACTACCCGGCTCTCCCACCACTCTGCGAAATCTTCAGGATTATTACTTACTCAGCCTCTGGCTCTATTTTCCTCTTCTGCTTCGTTTCCAGTGAACAAAACTCCTTACTGTTCCCAGCGTGAATGTGCCCATGTCTTTTCTCTCTGCCACCGAAACGGTTTTTTGACACCACACGGCCACCACAGCTCCAACAATGAACCCCAACAACCGAACTCACTCTTTGTATTAAAGGCTGTCTTTTATATCCCTCTCTTCTTCACAGCGTCCAATCCCCAGCCGCTATGTTTATCATCCACACCTGCGTTCAAATTGGCTTGATTTCGCCTCACGGCGTTTACCGGAAGTTCTGGTGTTCCTACTCTTCCGTCCGGGCGGAAACGCTTCCGGGCGTAACCAATCTTCCCCATCTTTGGTTCCGCCCCCCTGTAAATCGTCACCGGGTGACACAGTGATAGTTTGGTAAGTAATCAGTAGTGACTTGAAGAGCAGCGTTACATAAGCCCTTTTGGAGCTGAGCTGCTGCGTTCTGAACTAACTGAAGTTGTATGAGTGACCGCACAGGAAGGCCAGCAAGGAGAGCATTGCAGGAGTCCAGCCTAGAGATTACCAGGGCCTGGATCAGGAGATGTGCAGCATGCTCCATAAGGAATGGCTGTATTCTCCTGATATTGGTTTATTGATATTGCAAATCGGCATAATTGCATTGTCTTTGTCTTTGCAAGTCAAAGACTACACAGCGGTTTTTGACAGTTTTGGAAGTAGTAAAAGTTGATTGGATACGTTTTGCCGTATTTTGATTTTGTGTCGAAAAAAGAAGCAGCTCAGTCTAGTCTATTTAGCTAGGTTCAACTGGAGGTGGTGTTTCTTTATCCAAGCCGAGATGTGTTCAAAGCAGGCTGTAATGCGTGCTGCTTATGGTGGGATCATCTGGGTAAAATGAGAAGAAGATCTGGGTGTCATCAGCATAGCAGTGGTAGGAGAAGCCACGTGCCTGTATGATACAGTAGGTCCTAAGGATATTGTGTAGATCGAAAAAAGGGGTGGACCAAGCACTGATCCCTGAGGGACCTCAGTGACCATTTGGTGGGCTGTGGATAGCGTGCCCCTCAGGCTTTGAGGGTCCAATGTGTATCTAGTGCACCCTTAGTAACTTGAGTGTCAGTCAGTGGAGAAAAGGAGAAAAAAAATAATGTTGGATATGAGTGTAATGTGTTCTGAGGTTTGTGGTGTAGAAAATTGGTTGCTGATGGATTATGTTTTGTTGGTGAAAAAGTTTGCAAAGTCATCAGCTGACAATGAGGAAGTAAGTGGAGTGCGAGGGGGACAGAGAAATCTCAATCTCTGCAATACACTAAAAAACAGGTGTGGTTATGTTTAATGACTTTGTGAATTGAGTTGTGATGAGTTTAAGAATTTTTCTAAAGAATATCTCTACTGTTTCTCTACGTTCACATTAATTCATTGTCATTTCCACAATACCCTGTCATCACCACACACTTTATAAAAAATATTTAAAAAGTTCTCATCACACATTAAAAATTGATCTACAATTTATGAGATCATGCTCTACTTAAAGGTGTAGCGGAGGATTTTTTTTCGAATTTTAGAAAAGAACCGCCTTCTCCACTTTTTAAAAAAATGCAATTGCGCAATACTCCTGATTGACAACTAGGAGGACCAATAGTCTTGATGATCCAACCGGAAAAAGAAAATCCTCCGCAATACCTTTAACATAACAATTCAAGTTATTTATTTTTTAATAAGCTCTTTTCCAAACCAATATTAAATTTCACCCTGAAGAATCTATCAGGGAGATATGATTTGAACCACTGGAGAGGAGTACCTGTAATCCCTAGCGATGATAGAGTGGCTAGTATCTGATGGTTTAATGTGTCAAAGGCTGACTCCTTGTCATCTACTAGGTTGTTCAGTGATAGAAAGGAAGCGGGAAAACAGCTTTTTCAAGTGTTTTCGCAATGAATGGAATGAGTGAGACAGGTCTATAACTGTCCGTGAGCGAGGGGTTCAGTTTGGCTTTATTAAGCAATGGAGTGACCAGGGCCTACTTAAAAGTGAATGGAAATGTGCTGGTGAGCAGGAATGTGTTACAAACCAGGCTTTGAGGGTCAAACACGCATCAAGTGCACCGTTAGTAACTTCAATGTCAGTCAGTGGAGAAGAAGAGAAAAAAATGGATGTCGGATACGAGTGTAGTTCTGAGGTTTGTGGTGTAGAAAATTTGTTGCTGATGGATTATGTTTTGTTGGTGAAAAAGTTTGCAAAGTCATCAGCTGACAACGAGGAAGTTGGTGGAGCGGGAGTAGTATAGAGAAATCTCAATCTCAGGACTACACTAAAAAACAGGTGTGGTTAAGTTTAATGACTTTGTGAATTGAGTTGTGATGAGTTTAAGAATTTTTCTAAAGAATATCTCTACTGTTTCTCTACGTTCACTTTAATTCATTGTTGTTTCCACAACAACCTGTCATCACATTTTTTTTTAATAATTAAAAAGTTCTCATCACACATTAAAAATGTATCCACATTTTATGAGATCCTGCTCTACTTAACATAATTCAAGTTATTCATTTAAAAGCTCTTATTCAAACCAGTATTACATTTCAGAGTGTGACAGGTGAACAGTTCAGCAATTGGTCCTTAGGGCATTTTATCTCATTGACAAATCCTAGCTGACTGTACATCTCTTTACATATGGGCTAACAATATATTTCAATAGAACATTTCAAATAATATAGAATGAGTACTCACCAATCTGCAGTGAACTGCTAAAAGTAAATCATAAAAATCTACTTTCATTTCCCTAACAATCAGGTTCCACCCAGTGGCGAAGCTACGTCAGAATGCCATATTTCAGACAAATGTTAACAACAACAATAATTAATAGTACTACATATAAACATCTCACCACACTATAACTTTATATATTTAATACAATTATGAATGAGTGCTGTTATGAATTAAGTTTTCTGGACATTTAAACCATTTACCATTACATTTATATATTTTATGTTACTAGTTTTTATTTTATTTTTTATAAGTAACTATTGAATAAGATACTAGCACTTATTCTTTTGATACCCAAAAATACCTAAAGGTACTAGTGCTTATTTATTAGATACTAGTTGTTGGAATATGGTTATTGTGCCCCCAGTTGTGTATGTAATGTAATATAATGTTGTGCATGTGAGTGGTCACAAGAGGGCACCAAAGGTTTACTATTGTAAACGCGTTTGCGTATATGTGTGTCCTCTGTAAGCCACCATAGTATTCTTCTCAGTGTTCATCAGTGTGTGTGAGAGCTGCTCCGACCGTGAGAATGATGTGTCGGCAGCCAGTTAATAAACATACTAAAAGATTAATCTCCATCCTCATCATTTACCTCCGAATGCATCGCTAGCTGCAACAGTAGCACAACTCAACAGGTTATGGGCCCAGGAGTTATTTGGAGGAGCTTGTTTTCCACTGTTAGAAAGTCGCAACGGACCGCGTGCTAACGATGACGGATGAACAAAGAAGGACGTACAATATGCCTCGACTACTGTTCGATGGAGATGAATCAAGGTATGAGATTTGGGAAACTAAAATGTTGGGACATTTTCATTTATCTGGACTAAAAGACACGGTGTTAAAAGAACCGCAGTCAGAAGCTGAGATAGCAGCGGATGCAAAGAAAAATGCAGACGCATATGTGACCAGTCACGGAAAGTAGGGACACAAGTCGGATCTGGGCATTTTGAGTTATTCACAGATTCTGAAAGTGCAGTTTCTAAGCTTTCCAACAATGTGTAAACATGGAAATCTGATAAGATTTGGAGAAGTTGTGGCCATTTGAATATAGGAACTCAGAAATACTCAAACCGAGAAAATCGAGATGAAAGGGACTCTTCTTTTCAGCTGGGGGAGACAATAGGGCTCATTTACATCTCATTTAGCTAAGCCATACCCCCTGTAAAACCCTTTTTGAGATGTTCTAGCATCATATGTAGTATTTTATGACCAAATGACAACCCGCAAAAATAAACATGACTCTTTTACCTTTGTGGGGATCACAAGTCGAATCCAGTCTGTTTCAGATTATCCAATGACCATATTTGTCCACAAATGCGTATAATCCGTGAAATATAGATTGTTTACATCAGATTTCGCATGAATGTCTGGTAATACAATATAATATATAATCTGAAGACTATTTAAATCGTAACATGTAAGGGTATATGAGCTTACACTCCGTTAAACACATGAACCCGCCTTCAAAGTTTGTATTTAAAATAGGGAAGTAGTATAATAGATCATCCAAACAGCGCCGTCGAAAACGTGACATCCTTTAGAGAGGTTACCAATGGCTCGCTCGTTCCTCCATCAGCCAATGACTTCATGGAAAATATTGATAGACAAAACATGTAGCCAATTAAATGAAGAATACAACGATATCTGTGTAACTTCTGTGTGTTTGGACTCATGCTGCGCTGCAAGAACTGACATACAGATGACGTCAAAGTACCGCGAGAGCGAGTCGAAATTAAACTACTCCGTAAGATTTCTTGAAGAGCTCTCGCGGTACTTTGACGTCATCCGACTGCGGCGCCGCATAAAGTCAATGACGCGGCTGACGTACGATGCGGCTGACTGTTATTTGTTCCGCCCCAGCTTCTTTTATTTTTCTTTTGTTTTGTGCGCCCGAGCTTTACAGTCTGGGGAGACACAAAAAAAAAACTTAGCAAACATGTCTGAGGAACAGGGCAGCGCGTCACTACAGTCACGTGACTTCACGCTCGAGCCGGAAGAGAAGACAATGCTGAATAAAGTCGTAATTCTGCTATTTTTGGACCAAACTGTATTTTCGATGCATCAACACAATCTTACTGACCCACTGATGTCACATGGACTACTTTGATGATGTTTTTATTAACTTTCTGGACATGGAAACCATACATAGATTTTCAATGAAGGGGAAAGCTCTCGGACTAAATCTAACGATAAAACATCTTAAACTGTGTTCCGAAGATGAACGGAGGTCTTCCGAGTTTAGAACGACATAAGGGTGAGTCATTAATTACATTATTTTCATTTTTGGGCGAACTATCCTTATTTAGTAGTCACGCTGTTCCCTTTGGGGGCGGAGGCGAAAACACAAGCTTATACAGTATGTAAATATACACACAGACAATGACGCCCCCCGCTGCACGCTAGAATCTCCGGAAAAACAAGCCTATTTCAACCGCAAAATGAACGCTTTTAAATATACAAAAACTGCTATCTCAAACATGGAGAGGCTTCTTCGTGATCTCAACTAACAGATTCTGCAATAAAACGAAAATCACAAATTTCGAAAAAAAAACTTTGTTTCTCATTTTCTCGAAACTTGTGCTGCCGACTTGAGTCCCTGGTTTCCGTGACGGGTCACATATGCCAAACTCATTTTAATGTTAGATGATAAAAGTCTATCATTAGTTATGAGAGATGCGCCCAACAACGGAAGAAAAGCTCTAGAAATACTGAGGGGATATTATGCAGGGAAGGGAAAGCCCCGTATAATAAGTTTATACACGATGTTGACGTCGCTTCAAAAAGCAAACAATGAAAGTGTGATGGACTATATCATCAGGGCAGAGATCGCCATTACGGCACTGCGTAACGCAGGTAAAACGTTAGTTGCTAGTGGCTATGGTCTTAAAAGGACTGCCTGAGAGTTTTAAGCCATTCGCAATACACGTGGCGCATACAGATGACAAAATCACGTTTGCTGAGTTCAAGACTAAACTACGTGATTTTGAGGAAACTGAAAAGATAAAAGCTACTGAGTCGAGCGACAGTGTGATGAAAACTCATGGGAAAGCTGGACGACGACCCGCAAAGACGAACGCACGTGAGTGGAACAAAGATGATGCAGAGATAGTGTGTTTTAAGTGTGGTAACAAAGGCCATAGAGCTAGAGCATGTCGACAGAAAGTGTGGTGTAGTATATGCCGAAGAGACACACACAAAGATGCAACATGTAGGCGTAAGGACATTAAAGACAGAAAAGATGGTGTGAGTAGAGCCTCAGAAGATGTCGAAGACTATGCTTTCAAGATGAAAGACAGAGAGACCCGTACCCAGCGGCAGCCAACGTGCACCATCAAGGAAAATGGTCTAATGGTGGACACGGGGGCTACGTCTCATATCATCACGGACATATCTATGTTCAAGAGTTTCGACAACACTTTCAGGCCTGAAACACACAGCGTCGAGCTGGCAGACAGCACTCGATGCAATGGAGTCGCTCAGCGGAAGGGAAATGCTGAAGTTTTCCTAATCGACAGCGGAGGACAGCAACGAAAGTCAGTTCTAAAAGACGCTTTGTTTGTGCCATCATACCCCCAAAGCATCTTTTCAGTGAAGGCAGCGACCGCAAATGGGGCTACAGTTGTTTTTAAAGAAAACAAAGACACCCTCATAACCAGAAACGGTAACAGATTTAACATACATGTTTACGGCAAGTTATATTATTTGCATACTGGAACTGAATCTAATGATAAGTGTAAGGCCTGCCATGACATACAAACGTGGCACGAGATCTTAGGTCACTGTAACTATGAAGACATTGTTAAGTTGCAGGATATTGTCGAAGGCATGCAGATCAAAGGTAAAGCTGGCAGACCCGAACAAGAGTGAGAGGTGTGTATTCAGGGAAAGTTTGCCCAAACCAGAAATCAGGACCCTGATGCCAGAGCAAAGGCACCCTTACAGATGGTACACACAGACCTTGCAGGTCCAGTAGCTACAGAATCGATGGACGGTTACAAATATGTGCAGTCATTCACTGACGACTATTAGAGCGCAGTGTTTGTATATTTCCTAAAGAAGAAAAGTGACACCGTACAGGCTATTGAAAAATTTCTAGCGGATGTATCGCCTTACGGGAAAGTGAGGTGCATAAGATTCGACAACGGAACTGAGTTTACGTGCAATGACTTTCAAGCATTGTTGAGGAAAAACAACATCAGGCATGAAACGTCAACTCCGTATTCCCCGCACCAAAACGGAACCGCGGAGAGAAACTGGCGTACTCTTTTTGAGAAGGGAAGATGCATGTTAGTTGAAAGTGCATTACCAAAGCAACTATGTCACTACGCAATACAAACAGCTGCAGTGGTACGCAACAGATGTTTCAACAAGCGTACAGGACAGACCCCTTATGAGTCGATAACTGACAAGAAGCCAAATGTGTCAAAAATGCAAAAGTTCGGATCTGTATGCTACACTTACAAGCAGGAAAAAGGAAAATTTGATTCCAGGTGTGACCAAGGTTGTTTTGTAGGCTACGACAAGAACAGCCCAGCGTACTTGGTGTATCATCCAGATACAAAGAAAGTACAAAAACACAGACTAGTCAAATTTGTGAGCAAAGCGGCTGCAGAAAAAGAGACACAGACAGGTGAGCAAGATCTAAGTGATGTTTATGTCGGAGTGAAACCCAAGACTGGTGAGACTACACAGAGAAGGAGTACAGAAACTGCTCCAGAGCCAAGTGTACAGAGTAGAAGTACAGATAGTGATAGTCTAAATGAAGCAACCAGGTCCAGTGATCGCAGTCAATCACAAAATGTGACAAATGGTGAACCCGAGAGTAGAAGATATCTGACCAGAGAGAGAAAAACACTGAGTTACTTGGATGACTTCGTAACTGAAAACAGTGATAATGATGAGGTGAATATCACAATAGATTATTGCTGCAGAGCGGTGTGTGGCATTCCACAGACTTTTGAGGGAGCAATGAGGTCAGCTAACTCAAAAGAATGGATAAAAGCCATGGATGAAGAAATCCAGTCTCTTAACGAAAACAAAACGTTTACCCCGACGATACTGCCCATCGGCAAGAAAACAGTGGGGGGTAGATGGGTCTACTCTATAAAGACTGATGTAGATGGAAAAGACAAGTACAAAGCCAGGTTTGTGGCCAAAGGTTACAACCAGAGAATGGGAATAGACTATGGAGAGAGATTTTCACCCACTGTGGACTTGACAAGTGTAAGGGTTGTGCTACAAAAAGCTGCACAAGAAAATTTACTCCTACATCAAATGGACGTGAAAACCGCATACTTGCATGCTCCCATAGACTATGAGATCTACATCAATCCACCAGAAGGTTACCAAGAGAAAGAGGGTATAGTTTACAAACTAGAGAAGTCACTTTACGGTTTGAAGCAATCCGGGCTAAACTGGAATAAGATTTTGCACTATTGTCTTTCTGAGAACCAGGGACGTCGTTAGGCCTATTTTAGGGGGGCTGAAGCTACCCCAAAATGTTCCTAAGCCCCCCTAAATGACAGGGCTCTCAAGTGTCACGCATTGAGCGTGACAGTCACTCATTTCGGTCTTTTGTCACGCACTCCCGCCACACATTGTATTTCTCACGCAGAAAACTATTTATAATATATTTAATATATGCCGCAGGCCCGCAGCGCACAAAAGTTATCTGGTCGCGCCGCTCTCACTATGGAAACCGGCAGGAATCAAGCGCGTATCCCCTAGAGCCTGCCACTTATCAGCCAATCAAAAAAAAAGAAATAGGCTACACAATAGCCAATCAGAAAATAGCACTATTGTATCTGGGTAAGATTTAACGCAACAACCAATGAAAGGCGTCATGCTGCGTCAAGTTTCGTCTCCTCCCCTGATCTGAGTCAGCAGCATGGATTTAGCGCGTTTATCAATCCGCAGGGGGCCGAGCAGAGCGAACATCAGTAGTACAAGGTGTGTGCAGGGCGGACTGGCCATGTTGACCTGGCGGCTGTTCTGACCCGCCGTGCAGTCAGCTCAGGTTGACATGTGAAAGAGAGAGAGACAGACGCAGCGAGATGCTGCAAAATCAATCACAGAAATATTCTCCAGGAAGGGAGCAGGTCAGTCACCAGTAAAAGCACGCGTCTATATATTGCTTATTAACGTAACAGGTTTTAAAGTCATGTGCTGGCGTGATGCATTGCATTATGTACAGTTGTTGTACTGAACGCATCAGGCAGATCATTTCATGCAGCGAAACACCAGGTGATTGTGAAGTGTATCCTTTTATAAAACTAGTTTTTTTTGTGGAAAAACTGGATCAAACGTGCAAATTGAGCTTTTAATGGGCATTTCACCTTATATTTGCAGTAAAATAGCTTTTTTAAAATCTAATAATATAATTAAATTATAGCTTATTAAATATGTTTGTTTCATTTCATTTAAAATATTAATATTTTAACATTTGAACTCCTTCCTTTTAAAAAGTGTAAGGCACCTGTGTATTTGTCTTTGGTATGGTAGTATAATGTGTATTCCTAGTAAGTTTTTGAGGGTTCAACATGGTATTTTTAATATTAGCTTGGCTTGGTTTACCTATCTTAACATTTTAAACAATACTAAAACGTATCAACAAGTAAAGTAAAATAAAACAACAAGTAAAAGAAAAACGTTTTGATTAAACTATATCAGAAAGTAGTAAGTACCCATCCAGATTGTTTTATCCATTGTGGTAGCCCTTGCTTATAAAAAGGTTGGAGACCCCTGACCTACAGTATAGACATAGGGGCTGTTTCCCAAACAGGGCTTAAGTCTTGTTCAAGACTAAAATGCCTGTTTGAGTTTTAGTTCTTAACTAAAAGTAGCTTGCACTAACATATCTTAAAATACATCAGTCACGTTGTTTTGTCTCAAGATGCACACCTGTAATATTTTTGTGCTTGTAAAAACTACATAAACATCCTAATATAACTAAGGCCTTGTCCTGGCTTAATCTAAACCCTGTCCTGAAAACCACATCATAATGCATCTTGACAACTCAGTATTAAGGTAGATCACTTGTTGGTCAGTCCCCTTTTCTAAATTTTAGATCTGTATAATTTCCAGATTAACACAGTGGCTATCAACTAATAATATTAACCTATAAGATTAGCAAATCCGGTTTATGTTTACATTTATGTGAACACACACATTTATCTTATTTTCTGGTTAAAAGTTTATTTTGTCAAAAAAAATCCTTGGCTAAGGTTTCTATGTGAGCATAGAAATGCAAACAGTAAAATGATGTGTTTGTACTGGAAATGTGTACGTGTATTTACACAGTGAATAATGAATCAGGAAGTCTTCATTGTAAAAAAATCTCCATTCCCAAATGAACATTTTCTAGTCCCATATATGACACACAGGGAATACAATGGAATTGTTAGGAACTACACAACACGGAATCCCAGAGCAGAGGGTTTAATGGTATGTATAGGAGATCACACTCAATGTCTTCAGATGGTATGTATACGAGAAAACACTCAATGACTTCAGATAAAAATGCAAAATGTATAAGAGAAAACACTCAGTGTCCATGTGAAAAAGGTGCGGGGAACTGGAAACACTGGAGAGGCGAACACAACGATATCCTCTCGTCGGCCTCAGGTGTGGGAAAACTCAGCCGGACTGCAAGACAACCACAACAGTCCGTCAACAGAGACGAGTTCCTGGCGGGGTACAGAGAGAGAGAGAGAAGCGGTCAGAGTCTTCAGCAGCACGCGCGCTGGACAGCGCACTGCAACAGTCTGGGTGATCAGCAGAATTACGCGCTAGAGCGCACTGCGGCTGTCAGCGTCTTCAGCAGAATTACGCGCACATGAGCGCACTGCGGCTGGACAGCGAAAGGTGTAGATATCGATAGGAGTACTCTGACCGAGAGAATCCGAAGACAGCCAGCAGGGCGGGGAATCTGACGGGGCAAAGGCAGCAGAGAGCACGGTGAAAATAATCTAAGAATAAACTTAGACACAACAAGAACTAGACTAGACATGAACTAGACAGAGCTAGCGGGCAGGAACACACTAAGACGAACTTGCAAGGAACAGAGGAAGCGAGGGGAATTTAAATCAAACCGGATGGGCAAATAATAAGGATCAGGTGTGGGACGCCGGTGAGAAGAGTCGGAGATAATGAGGTCACCAGGTGGAAGGCGCGCACGTGTGGAGCTGTCAAAACATAAACACAACACAACACATGGTGAAACAAAGACAAAGCGGCCAATAAGACCGAATTCATGACAGGACTCCCCCCCCACGACCGCCACTGGGCGGTCCATGAGGAGGCTCACCCCGTTGCCGGCGGAGATCCTCTATCAGCCCAGGGTCCAGGATGTCCCGGGCCGGTACCCAACACCTCTCCTCCGGACCATATCCTTCCCAGTCAACGAGATATTGAAATCCCCTACCCCGGCGACGCATATCCAGTAACGACTTAACCGAATACACAGGGGCACCATCTATAAGCTGAGGGGTGGGAGGGGTGGGGGCAGAGGGAACAGGGTTAAGGTGGGAAAAATACACAGGCTTCAGTTTAGACACATGAAAAACTGGATGAACCCGACCGAGAGCTGGGGGCAATCTGAGCCTGACCGTCACGGGATTAATGACCTTAACAATGCTGTATGGCCCAAGGAATCGTGGAGCCAACTTGCGAGAAGGCTCACGGAGAGGTAAATCCTTGGACGAAAGCCATACTTTTTGCCCACAGATAAAACGGGGCGCAGTCCTACGGTGACGGTCGGCCGCGGCTTTGGTTCGTCTGGAAATCTGACGTAATGTAAATCTAGCTTTCCTCCAGGTGCGTTTGCAACGACGGACAAAAGCCAGCGCAGACGGAACCACCGCATCGGGTTCCTGTGATGGGAATAAAGGGGGCTGAAACCCCATGGACGCCTCAAAAGGGGACATGTTAAGGGAAGAAACAGGGAGAGAATTATGGGCGTATTCAACCCAGGGTAACTGTTGGCACCAGGAGCTCGGATATTGCGATGTCAGACAGCGGAGAGCTCTACCTAAATCTTGGTTAGCCCGTTCACATTGCCCGTTGGTCTGAGGATGATACCCTGAAGACAAACTAGCTGTGGAGCCTATTTGTTTACAAAATTCCTGCCAGAAACGAGAAATAAACTGAGGACCCCTATCAGAAACAACGTCTGTGGGCAGACCATGTAAGCGAAAGACGTGTTCGATCATAACCTGGGCAGTTTCCTTGGCAGTGGGTAATTTGGGCAAAGGGACAAAGTGAGCCGCCTTGGAAAAGCGGTCGACAATGGTCAAAACTACAGTGTTTCCCTTAGAACTAGGCAAATTGGTTACAAAATCGATTGCGATATGTGACCAAGGACGAGAGGGAATGGGTAATGGTTTAAGCAGACCAATAGGGGCTTGATGAGAGGCCTTATTACGGGCACAAACCTGACAGGCTAACACAAACTGTCTGACATCGGGACCCATAGAGGGCCACCAAAAACGCTGACGTACGGTAGCCAACGTTCTCCGAACCCCCGGATGGCAAACAAACTTGGACTCGTGACCCCACCGGATGACCTCGGAGCGAAGCGCATTCGGAACCCACAATCGACCCGCTGGGCACCCTTCTGGCACTTCCCCCTCCCGGCCGGCCCGTCTCACCCGTTGTTCTATTCCCCAGCGCAGGGCACCCACCACCCGCCCCTCCGGGAGGATGGTTTCGTCCCCAGCGGAACCGGGGCTTTCGAACAAACGAGAGAGAGCATCGGGTTTAGTATTCTTGGAACCGGGCCGGTACGAGAGGGTGAAGTTAAATCTGTCAAAGAAGAGGGCCCAACGAGCCTGACGCGAAGATAACCTCCTGGCTGAACGGATGTATTCGAGGTTCTTATGATCCGTCCAGACCAGGAAGGGCTCCGAGGTCCCCTCTAACCAGTGACGCCACTCACCCAAAGCCAGTCTGACCGCCAGCAGCTCCCGATTGCCTATGTCATAATTTCGCTCTGCTGGGTTTAACCGATGGGAGAAGAAGGCACAGGGATGCACCTTGCCATCCTTAGCAGACCGCTGAGACAAAACGGCGCCTACCCCGACATCCGAAGCATCCACCTCCACAATAAATTGAGCAGCCGGATCTGGAATAGAGAGAACAGGAGCAGAGATAAACCGGGACTTTAAAATATCAAAGGCCTCCTGAGCACTGGAATTCCAGACAAACCTCTCCTTAGTGGAAGTGAGAGCAGTAAGAGGTTGAGCAATCTGACCATAATTTCTGATAAATCGCCGGTAAAAATTGGCGAAACCCAGAAATCTTAATAAATCCTTACGGGAGTCGGGGACTGGCCATTCGGCCACCGCTTTGATCTTGGCAGGGTCGGGACGGATCTCACCGGGGGCAACAACAAAACCCAGGAACGAAACTGACTTACGATGGAATTCGCACTTCTCCGCCTTGACATACAACTTATTCTCTAACAGCCGGCGTAAGACTCGGCGGACATGCTGAGTGTGTTCCTGCATAGAGGGAGAAAAGATGAGAATATCATCTATGTACACAAAGACAAATTTGTTAACCATGTCTCTCAGCACATCATTAACCAGAGTTTGGAAGACAGAGGGGGCGTTACAAAGGCCGAACGGCAGAACGCAGTACTCAAAGTGTCCAGTAGGGGTGTTAAAGGCTGTCTTCCATTCATCTCCCTCTCTTATTCGCACCAAATGATAGGCGTTGCGTAAATCTAGCTTAGTAAAGAACTGCGCCCCCTGCAGGAGCTCAAACGCAGTAGACATTAAGGGAAGGGGGTACCTATTCTTAACAGTAATGTCATTTAAACCCCTATAATCAATACAAGGGCGCAGGGAGCCGTCTTTCTTGCCAACAAAGAAAAACCCCGCCCCTGCGGGCGAGGTGGAGGGACGGATGAGACCGGCACGCAGGGCATCATTAATATACTGGTCCATAGCCTCTCTCTCAGGACCCGATAACGAATAAAGTCTACCCTTAGGCGGAGAAGTGCCGGGGAGGAGATCAATAGCGCAATCATATGGCCGGTGAGGAGGCAGGGAGGTGGCCCGGGCTTTACTAAACACCTGAGCGATATCCGCATACTCCGCCGGGACCCCGGTCAAATCGACCGCCGGAACCTGAGGAAGAGAAAGAACAGAACCAGAAACAGCAGAACCAAGACATGACACATGACAAGACTGGGACCAAGACAAGATAATACTATGCTGCCAATCAACGTGAGGGTTGTGTTGCGCTAACCATCCATGCCCTAAAATAATAGGAGATAGAGACGCATGAAGGACGTGCAACACAATCTCCTCACGATGATTACCAGACACAGAAAGACTCACAGGAGAAGTGCAATGTGTAATCCGCGCCATCTGCTGCCCCTTGAGGGACCAGACATCCAAAGGGGATTGGAGAGGGACAACCGGGACACCCCAGGCGCGAACCAGAGCTTCATCAATGAAGTTGCCCTCCGCACCAGAGTCGAGAAGGGCGGTGGACGGATGATCACGCCCAGCGAAGGACAACACGACGGGGAGTTGGGTGCTGGAAACAGGGGAGAGTTTAGAGGAAGTGGCGCCCACCAGGGCTCCCGTCTTCACAGATGGGCAGCGGCCTTTTAACGGGCAGGTCTTAGCAAAATGTCCGGATCTCCCACAATACAAACACAGAGCCTTCTGCAAGCGTCTCTCTCTCTCTCTCTGTGACAGGCGCATGCGCCCCAGCTGCATGGGCTCAGGCACGGCAGAGGGAAAAGATGATGAAGAAGGGGAAGTGGTGGTCTTGTCCGAAAGCGCTCGCTGGCGAATGGAGCGTCGCTGATCGCGAAGCAATCTCCGGGCTTCGATCCGAAGAGCGAGGTCAATGATGGCATCCAGTGAGGGAGGAAGATCATGGACAGCGATCTCGTCCTGGAGATCATCAGACAACCCCTCGACAAACTGCGCTCGGAGAGCCGCTTCATTCCAGTGGCAGGCAGCCGCTAGGGTCTTAAAGTCAATGGCGTACTCGGTGACTGTGTGTTTTCCCTGAACCAGATGTGCCAACCGAGCCGCAGCGGCGTCCCCGCGCACTGAACGGTCGAAAAGCCTCTCCATCTCCTTGCGAAACTCCTGAAACGACCGACAGCAAGGATCGCGGGCGTCCCACACGGCCGTAGCCCACTCACGCGCCTTGCCGATGAGAAGGGTGATCACAAATGCAACCCGGGTGATCTCCAAGAAATAGCGGCGGGGCTGGAGGGCAAAGATCAAAGAGCATTGAGTCAAAAAAGCCCGACAGGAGATAGGATTACCGTCGTATGGAGGTGGGGCAGTAATATGAGGCTCCGTCTGCGATGGCAGGCTGAGTTGGGTGGCATCGGCACTGAGCTGGTCCAAACGTGATGAAAGGTCCGACATACGGGCAGATAAGTCCTCACCCTCCGCGGGATCCATTCTGGCAAGTTCGTCCTGTTAGGAACTACACAACACGGAATCCCAGAGCAGAGGGTTTAATGGTATGTATAGGAGATCACACTCAATGTCTTCAGATGGTATGTATACGAGAAAACACTCAATGACTTCAGATAAAAATGCAAAATGTATAAGAGAAAACACTCAGTGTCCATGTGAAAAAGGTGCGGGGAACTGGAAACACTGGAGAGGCGAACACAACGATATCCTCTCGTCGGCCTCAGGTGTGGGAAAACTCAGCCGGACTGCAAGACAACCACAACAGTCCGTCAACAGAGACGAGTTCCTGGCGGGGTACAGAGAGAGAGAGAGAAGCGGTCAGAGTCTTCAGCAGCACGCGCGCTGGACAGCGCACTGCAACAGTCTGGGTGATCAGCAGAATTACGCGCTAGAGCGCACTGCGGCTGTCAGCGTCTTCAGCAGAATTACGCGCACATGAGCGCACTGCGGCTGGACAGCGAAAGGTGTAGATATCGATAGGAGTACTCTGACCGAGAGAATCCGAAGACAGCCAGCAGGGCGGGGAATCTGACGGGGCAAAGGCAGCAGAGAGCACGGTGAAAATAATCTAAGAATAAACTTAGACACAACAAGAACTAGACTAGACATGAACTAGACAGAGCTAGCGGGCAGGAACACACTAAGACGAACTTGCAAGGAACAGAGGAAGCGAGGGGAATTTAAATCAAACCGGATGGGCAAATAATAAGGATCAGGTGTGGGACGCCGGTGAGAAGAGTCGGAGATAATGAGGTCACCAGGTGGAAGGCGCGCACGTGTGGAGCTGTCAAAACATAAACACAACACAACACATGGTGAAACAAAGACAAAGCGGCCAATAAGACCGAATTCATGACAGGAATAGTGGATTGCAATAAGGTTAGTAGTATACAACCTAATAGTTAAATAATATTTGGGGTGGTGGGGGGGGGGGGTATTTGGAGGGGTGTCACTCTTGCCTGTCTTCAAAACTTGAGAGCCCTGGTCAATAGCTTACCTGGTAAAGTATGCAGTGATGCCAATTTTTTTCTATTTCTTGTACTGCTTTTTCTCATTTGTTTAACTTACCAACTTTTTAGCTGTCTGACCTCTGTTTATGGACATTTTGGATGTTTCATGTGACCAATTTGCAGATAGCATTTAAGTCATTGCTTATAGAATAACTAATCAGGAGCAAAGTCTGGCCTAAATTCCCCCATGCAGCTTTGATGTGTCTAAAAGCTAACATTACAGTAACTTTTATTTAACAGAGTAGAAATGGAAGAGGAGGATATGTCTGTCATGTTTTACTTGTTAACATCTTGGTTTCTTGACTGGTTGTTGACATAATTGTAACTCAGATGTGAGTGCAAAAATTTTGCAAACACAAGTTACAAATACTCTGTGGGCTGAGCCCCCCCTGTCTTCCAATCCTAGTGACGTCCCTGCTGAGAACGGATTCACACAAAATGCAGCTGATCACTGTGTTTATGCCAAAGAGTCAAAAGGAGAAAAGGTGATCATAATTACATGGGTTGATGATTTAATCATTGCTGCGAGCAATCATGAAAGACTGAAAGAAGTGAAAGAGATGCTTGCAGAAAAGTTTAAGATGAAAGACTTGAGTAAATTGAAACATTTTCTGGGTATTGACTTTAATCTGTCAGATGGGTGTATAAAAATGACACAGGAAAAATATACTAACAAGATACTACAGCGTTTTAATATGCAAGACTGTAGAATCAGAGAAACACCATGTGAACAGAAATTAGAGTATACTGAAAATGCTGTAAAGATGAATACTGTTCTACTGATAACATGATTGCTGATGTAATGACCAAACCTGTAACTAAGTTCAAATTAAGTAGGTTTGCAAGTGTTCTTTTTGGACATTAATATGTGTTTGACAAAAAGGTCCACATGTATTAATAAGTTCTATTTTCGTTACATAACAACTTGAGTGCAAGTGGGGGTGTTGGAATATGGTTATTGTGCCCCCAGTTGTGTATGTAATGTAATATAATGTTGTGCATGTGAGTGGTCACAAGAGGGCACCAAAGGTTTACTATTGTAAACGCGTTTGCGTATACTGTATGTCCTCTGTAAGCCACCGTAGTATTCTTCTCAGTTTTCATCAGTGTGTGTGAGAGCTGCTCCGACCTTGAGAATTATGTGTCGGCAGCCAGTTAATAAACATACTAAAAGATTAATCTCCATCCTCATCATTTACCTCCGAATGCATCGCTAGCTGCAACAGTAGCACAACTCAACACTAGTGCTTATTGATTACCTGATTTTTCATTAGACACTTTGAATAATTACTAGGATTTAATTATATTTTACTAGTTGAGAAAAATAAGTACTTATTCTTTAGTTACCAGAATAGACAATAAACAAGCTTCAGCCAGAGTACTTACTCGTTCTAAGAAGTATGACCACATAAGCCCAATTTTGGCATCTTTACACTGGCTACCAGTCAAATATCACACACAATTTAAAATACTACTAATCACCTACAAAGCCTTAAATGGTCTAGCACCCTCTTATCTTAGAGAATACAATCAGAATATAGTCCATCACGTACACTGTCGTCGCAAAATTCTGGTCTCTTAATTATCCCTAGAATATCAAAAGTGTCTAAAGGTGGTAGATCCTTTTCCTACTTATCCCTTAAGCTGTGGAATGATTTGCCAGCTGATGTCTGAGAATACGACACAGTCGATCACTTTAAGTCTAAGCTTAAGACTTTTCTCTTTAACAAAGCATTCACATAATTTGTCTAGTAACAGGACAAACCCCAAGTTCTGAGTCTCCAGCCTGTGTGCTAGAGATTGCAACAGAGCACCCAAGTTCTCCACCTGAGAGAGACAATAACAGATCACAAAAAACAATCAAGTTTTTGAAAATTTCCATGAGATTTAACACTCCTTGTTCTAAAATTGACAACAAAGACTGAATCAGATCAACCTCAAGTACATAGTTTCTGGCCTGTGTATCTAGAGACAAAGCAGATTACACCACTTTTTGAGCTTCTCGTCCAGAAAGGCAACCAACTACGTTTGTAACAAGGTGAAGCTCAGGAGAGCAAACCTTCTCTTCAAGGGACCTTCCTCTGCCAGTTCCAGATTGTTAAGGACCTTCTGCACTGGCTCCAGGACCATATCTGCGTGTTCCAGATTGATAGAATCCTCTCGGTGCTCAAGGAGATCAGTATTTCGTGGCAAGCCAACTAGGCACATTCTAAGTGAATAATTGTATGTATGAAAAGTTCCAATCAGGATTCAGGCCCCACCATAGCACAGAGACTGCACTGCTTAGAGTTATAAATGACCTCCTTTTACCTTTTAACATCTGATCATGGTGGAATCTCAGTTCTTATATTACTAGACCTTAGTACAGCCTTTCACACAATAGATCCCACAATCTTACTCAATAGACTAGAAAACTATGTTGGCATCAGCGGTCAGGCGTTAGCCTGGTTTAGATTGTATCTAACCAACCGCTATCACTTTGTTTATGTAAATAAGGAAGAGTGTCTCACCCCATGGCGTCAATATTTGACGACACTTGACCATGCGTCAATATGTTGACGCGGAGGGTATACCTTTCGCGTCATTTTTTGACGAACTGGGGACTTCAATACTATTACGTCCGTTGCATTCTCTTTCCTATTTTCTTACCATTTTCGCATCGGTTTAGGGTTAGATTTACATAATGACATCCCTACCCAAACCTAACTCTAACCCCAACGCCAGGTGACAACTGTTTAATTTCGCGTACCTAACTCTAACCCCAACGCCAGGTGACAACTGTTTAATTTCGCGTACACTGTTTAAATTTGCGTAATCTAACCCTAAACCGACGCGAAAATGGTAAGAAAATAGGAAAGAGAATGCAACGGACGTATTAGTATTGAAGTCCCCAGTTCGTCAAAAAAAGACGCGAAAGGTATACCCTCCGCGTCAACATATTGACGCATGGTCAAGTGTCGTCAAATATTGACGCCATGGGGTGAGACTGTGTAGAAGAGTCATGTCACTCCCCAGTTAAATAATGCATACCGCAGGGATAAGTTCTAGGTCCTATCCTGTTCTCGTTATATATGCTACCTCAAGGAGACATTATCAGGAAACATAACATAAGTTTTCACTGTTATGCAGATGAGACCTAGCTTTACATCTTCTCACATCCTAGCGAAACCCACCAGTTTTATAAGCTAACAGATTGTATAAGCGATATAAGTGACTGGATGGCAAATAACTTTCTTATGCTAAACTCCAATAAGACAGAGATACTTATTATTGAACCGAATCGCTCCAAACAAAATATGTAAGATTACAAGTTGCCCATAGATGGCTGCACCGTGGTGCCATCTTCCACAGTCAAGAACCTAGGTGTGATGTTTGACAGCAATCTATCTTTCGATCCAACATTTGCCGCACAGCATTCTATCATCTTAGAAATATCTCAAAAATGCAGGTTCACTCATCTTATGGACTGTCAGAGAAGGTCACAGCAACAGTCACAGACAATGGATTGAATTTTGTTAAGGCTTTCAGGTCAGTTGAATAATAGTTTACTTACTTGTACTTATTTGCAAATGTATAAGTTAATGCAGAGCTTCCCAAACTTCATTGTGGTTAGGCCCCCCAAAAATATAGCAAAAGGTCCACAGCCCCCCCTCCATATATTTATATGCATATATTTTAAATAAAGCAGATTGTCTCTTTTTACAAAATTATCAACATTTATTAACCAGTTTTTAATAATCTCATGTGAATTATGAGAACTTAGAGAAATATTTAAAAAATGATGAGTAATATTTTTATATTCTGGTATAAAATTACGTAAACATTCTTTACAAATATATTTAAATCCATAACACTAATTACTTTATACTATTTACAATTATAATGCACAGTGTGTTACAGAAGATACATAGTTCACAAACAGTTTATAAATCTATTAAAAAAAAAAACCATTTAGAAGCAATGTATCTCACATCACTATAATGGGAAAAATATTTTATATGCTTTATGTTTATAGGAATGGGAAAAATAGCATTTTAGAACAATTTAAATATTTTAATTATTTTAATATTTTGATTTAGTCTAGCCAAGGCCCCCCTGCAGTACCACACTGGGGGGCCGCGGACCATAGTTTGGGAAGCACTGAGTTAATGAAATTTTTACAAATGTAATTTTATTCTGTTTGTTAATGTTTTTACTCAACATTTGTGCTATATGCTATATGCTATTTGCTATTTCACTACCTGAAAAATATATTTTCACAAGTTGGATTCAGTAGGATTTATATCTAAATATTTTATAATCACAATTATAACAAAAATAAAATTTGAATTGAATAGTTTATATTACATTATAGTTTTTTTCTTGCACGTTTCACATTCAGGGAGTATGAGCCCAGGCCAGCAGCAGCAGCAGCAGCATCTGATTCAGAGGACGAGGGATCAGGGGAGGATGAAGAAGTGTCATTTAACGATGTACAAGAAGTACTCTCCATGGAACAAGAAGACCCAGGACACTTTACTCTCCCCCCTCACTTAAGATGTGCCTCGCACACACTTAATTTGATATCAACTGTTGATATTGAAAAATGGTTGACAGTGACAAACAAAACAATTTACAGAAGTGCCACTGCAAAGTGCTCTGCCCTCTGGACTAAGGCCAGCCGGTCTACAGTAGCTGCAGAGCTACTGGAAAGCCTTTGTGGAAAAAAGCTCTTGGTGCCTTACAGTGACGAGATGGAACTCTTTCCAAAATGCAGTTTCAAGAATAACTGAGATATCCAGACCACAGTTGACAACTTTCTGCAGTCAGTTAGGTGTACGAGCCTTTTCGGAGCGAGAGTACAAATTCCTTGTAGAGTATTGAACAGTCACAAAACCGCTTACAAAAGCATTGGACTGTTTACAAGGTGAGATAAAGTATAGGTTAATGTAAACTTGTGGCTTCTTGCCTTTCCTTTTTTTGAATGTTAAACATTTGAATCAAACAATTCATTCATTGATTCATATTCATTCATTCCAGTGGAAAATGATTGTTATTATGGCAATCTATTACCGACACTGGAGTCTCTGATGTCAAAGACCTTGGCATTGCGTCCCGGCCTCTGCGAGATGATGGCAAATCTGCCTGATGTCATAGTGCAGGCTGTGAGTGTATATTTAAGACTTATTGACTGTAACTTTGTGTGATATGAGAGAAGCCTGTCAAATGCACAATTGCACACCCCTCCACTATCACAGATGCTTCCATTATTACAGTCTTCTAAATTTCACACTGAAATAGGCTCTTAGAGAATGTAAGAATTGTATACTGGTACTGTGTTTCTGAAGACCTGGTATAGTCAATATGCCTGTTGCATCATTTACTAGAGTTGGGTCCGAGTCCACCTTTGTCGAGTACGAGTCAAGACCAAGTCCTTAAACAGTCCGAGTCCAAGTCCAAAAGGGTCCGAGTTGGACTCAAGTCCGAGTTCTTAAAGGCAGAGTCCAAGTCGAGTCCGCCCGAGTCCAGAAAGTGATTAAATTGAAAAAAGATACAAAATTTGTATTGTAAATGGTTACTTTCTATTAATACTTTAACCTTTCAACCCATTTAACCAATGGCAATATAAAATGTAATAAAAATACCTCTATTGCATCTTGTCATTGCCATTGAAAATTTTTATTCTATGTCAACTTGTTTCCTATCAAAACTGATTTCAAAGAAAAGAAAATGATATAGAGGTATCTTCTTTTTACCAGATGTCTTGCAAATAAATTCTCTATGATTTTCGTAAGCAAAACAAATTATTGCTGACTTTGAGGACATCGTGCTAGCCACGCATTGATGTGTGTGATGTGTTTGTCTGCAAGTATGATGCGAGTCGCGACTGGCTGCTGCATGCCAGTGTGTTGCAGTAAAATAACAGGAGGGTAGACGGTCCCGTACACACTGCATATTAATTCGGTTGTCACTTCACCTTTTAATGCTTAATCCTGTTCTGTACACACATACTTCAGTAATTTACGGAATTTACGTACAAAAAAGCCAGGGACCTGGCACACTGCAAGACCGCGCGCTGTGAAGCAGCCTCACAAAAGAAGCGTACAATACAAAACGCCCGGACGGAGGTTCATTGCAAAACACAATGCTGTTAGATTATTTTGGTCAAAGCTGTGAGTGATAAGCACGCGAGACGGCAGAACGTTGCTATGGTTATCTCTGTGTCAATCATCACATTTTCGGGAGTGAGTCTTGTTCCATACAGACATGAAACGAACATTTAGGGGATTCACTCCCGCATTTAAATGCGGCTGTCACTCTCGAAAGTTTGCAGTGTGTACGAGACGAGACATTAATTAATTTCTCACCTCAAGTTCATGCTGTTTTTAATGTTGCACATGACGTGGACTCGACTGTACTCGGGATATTTTCTGAGTCCAAAATGTCCAAGTCCGTGTCAAGTCCGAGTACAAATTCACCCGAGTGCGTGACAAGTATGAGTTCATTCAAAATTGGACTCGAGTCCGGACTCGAGTCCGAGTCTAAGTTCGGTTACCCCAACTCTATCATTTACATGTCAACTCCTTCCATAGGATGGTATGTTTTTACTCTTTAAGAGAAATATCTAATATTAGAAATCTCTTTCTTACAGGCCATCAAAACCCGCTTTGCTTCTGTTTTGGACAGTAGGGAGGGTCTCCTGGCTGCTGTCACTCTGCCGAAGTTCAAGATGAGATGGTTGAAGGAAAAGACCAGGAGAGAGGCCCTAAAGAATCTGCTGATAACAGAGTGTCGTGCTTCACCCCTGACTGCCCCCCACAATGAGGAGCATGAGGTCAGGCCTCTACAGATTAGTCCAGCATCCAGCAGTAGTGAGGATAACTTTTTGTGTTTGAGGAAGAGCAGGATTCAGGATCTTTTGGCCCTCACAGGGAGGTCATGGAGTACCTGAAGTCTGGGTCAGAGATGGGGGTCCTAGACAAATTCCCCAGAAATAAGAACTTATCTTTAAAATACAATACAGCACCAGAATCCAGTGCTCCAGTGGAGAGGCTATTCAGCCTGGGAAGCCTTGTTCTCACTCCAAGGAGGAACAGGTTAGGAGACAAGCGCTTTGAGAGACTCCTCCTTATGAGGTAAAACCACTACTTTGACAAATAAGCTGACACATTTAGAAGCTCATATTTTGCACCAGAAAAATGCATTACAGTAAATGCCAACTGTATTTTTCTTTTTATTTACTTTGAGCCTTCTGTATTTGCTTTAATTCATTTCAACAATCTTTAGTATGCTCAAGTACAGTTGTTTGTAGTTATTTATGCTAGACTGTGCCAGTCTGTTGTTGGCATAATAAAGACCCTAAAGAACACTCCTCCTTTGTATGTTCTCCCTTCATCTGATGCATTTCAGGCAATTATAAAGTAATTAAGAAAAAAAATTTAACTAGTAATATAACTAGTGAGAGTAATATGTTACTTTTTTGAGTAACTAGCCCCAACACTGCTATGGAAGTGAATGGGGTCCACAAATGGTTTGGTTACAAACATTTCTCAAAATATCTTCCTTTGTGTTCATCAGAACAAAGAAATGTATGTGGGTTTGTAAAAACATGAGGGTGAGTAAATGATGACAGAATTTTCATTTTTGGGTGAACTATCCCTTTAAGGAAACAGCATGGCTATGCAAAGTATTGGCTAAACCTAATGACAAATCTTTACATTCTTCCACCAACAAAATGGACATAAAACCATCAACTATTGAAATCATACTCATTTTAGAGACACTAGCATTCTAAATTAAATATCTGTGTTATGAAACTGTTCAAATACTATTAACATATGAATGAATGCATGCATTCTATAGTAAAATTTCCCTGTCATGTTTATATTTTTTACATTCAGGACAATGCCTATGGTATTTTGGAAGTGTTTTGTTTAGGGCAAAATGCATAGATTAAATTCTTAAGACAAAGTTAAACTCTGTACTTTATGCAATGCAAATTAATTCCTCAAAGTGAAGAGAGATGGGAAACATTCGGTGGGCTTCCTCTGACATTAACAGCCAATCACAGTTCTGCATCAGGAAAGCACGAACACCGTGTTCTCTCATGGAAACAATGCCCCCCTCTGCAACCTTTGTGAAGACGCAAGGGGGACAGGGACAGTCCGAAGGGCAGAACTTTGTACTGATATGCTCTTAGCTATATCGCCTTTACATGCCCGACCTTATATTGGCTGGAGGGACTGGCTCTATCTCCGTACACAAGACCTTACTGTAGTCAACTAGATGAAATGGAGAAATGTCAAATACATCTGTGCAGCTCTCTTTAGAGGGGTAACTGGCCAACAACAAAAGAGCAGCAGGTACAGCTACAACGCCTTAATGCCAACACTGCAAAGCTCTTGCAGTCATGAAAAGAAACAGGAGCAGATAATGTATTCAATGTTTTTTGTATGAGTACCTGTCGATCCCACAACCTTTGCACTGCTAACACAATACAGGATTACAGGAACACAAATTTAGGTTTCTTGGTTTTAGTCTTAAGCTCATGTTTATTTATTTATTTTATTTGAAATTACAACACATAAAAAAGTACATTTTCATGTATGGAAAGTGGAAATTAAACTTCTTTAGATTTTATCCTCAACACTAAATCATGCTACACTGGCTTCAAAATCATTATTCTAACAGATAATATTTGTGTAAAATTAACTGATTAAAAATAAAATATGCACTTTTAATAAACATATTAATACACTGAATGTGTGGTATTGTAAAACATAACAAATATAGTTCCCAAATCTTCACAATTTCTCACTCAGATTTTGGTTGTTTCTCTCTTACATTCTGGCTGTCTTTGTTTTCTACGTGAATCTCTACATGGTCATTAGCAAGTTGTATAATTTGTGTTAATGCTTGTAAAATCAGAACATCCAGGTTGTCATTTGATTCAATTTCTTCATGGTAGTTCTTCACTGGAAAGATGTGACACATCGGAAGCCCCAGTGAACTGCTGCACAATTCCATCTATAATCAAAACATAGGGACACTGAGCTCAGTGTATGAGTTTAAGGCGAGTTACTGCTTATTTTAGAGGAAAGCATAATTTACCTTCTCCTTAATTCTCTTGCTGTGGTAGATTCTCAAAAAATTGTTTTTCACCACAGGACATACTTGATCCACATTTGTCATGACAACGACCTGAGGCAACCCTGCAGTATGTCCCAAAGAATAGACTTGCATAACTAAATATATTTTCCAGATTTTTTTACATATGCCTATTTGGCAAAATGTTTTCATATTCAAAAACAACTTGTATAGACTTTAATATTGCAAAGCTTTTTCTAGCATTCTATACATATGTTTACTAAAGAAGATACACTTTCTACATTCGTCCAGTGTTTGTCATAAATGTTCCCAGTAATATATCATTTTATGTTAATTGCCTTTGCTTTAATAAAACTTTTAATGTATGAGCAACCTCAGTCTTACCAATAGTCTTGGTAATTTTCAGACGAATGTTTCTCAGCTTCTTTAAAATATCATCCTGCGCCAACTTGACCTTATCAGCTGCTAAAATATAGACCAGGCAGTAGACCTCATCAGAGAGATCTGGGTCTTTATTATAGTATGGATCTTCTGGAGATATTGGCTTTTCTGGATTAAACTAAGTTTAAGACACACAGACATTTAGTGTACATTGCCCTTTAAAAAAATTTTATCCAATAGGAAATTAAGATGATCGTTGTATTTTTCACCTCATATCCATTTTTTATGTTGCCATTTATGGCTTGGATGATATCATCCGGATGGCATCCTTTCTTATCTTCTGCTTCCAGGCCCATTACATAATTGAAGACAATGGGCAATTTTGAATTCCCAATTTTCATTTTAAATTCTCTGTACTGCTTTACAAAAAGGAACACATTAACATAAACACCAAACAAACAAGCAATTAAAACACCTGACATACAAAAATCAAACTTACTTCTCTTGTGAAACTTTCACCACCAGCAGCGGAATCACTGAACACATTGCTAGTGATTCGTCCTTGGAAGGCATTATTAACAGAGTTTATGAAACTTGATTTTCCTGAACCAGATGGACCAACCACTATCACTCTCAAGCATTTCAGATTTGTTATGGATGGTTGGATTTGTCTGATGCCAAGTATTAAAGAGTCTTTCTTTGCTTTCCTGAACAAAAGAATAAACCAAATTTAAAATGGTTTAGTTTAAATTTAAAGATAGTGGAGATTGAATACAGTATATAACATGTAAACAGCGCATTTTTACAATAAATTCATTGCCTCGTCCATTTGACAAATCAAAAAACTGTTTTTTATACTCCTAGGAGGATTTACTTTTTAGTAAAAACTTTTATTCAAAGTTAAATTTAATCGCATTCAATGTATATTTTTTACCAGTAAGTGTGTTCTCTGGGAACTTGAACATAACATTTTCATTGCTTTCATAGGCCTTAGTTATTGTAGGACATTTATACCTTACAAAAAACATTACTGGTGTGCGTCTTGAGACAAAACAATGACACTGATATATTTTTAGGGCAAGATGTTTTTCATTCAAGGCAGCTCATACACGCACTTTAGTCTGGGATAAGCTCTGTCTGGGAAACCGCCCCATAATGTTGCAGTATATAAGGCAAGTATAGTGATTATAAACTCTAACATCACATCAGGACTTATTTCCTCATATAATTTATATTACTACCATAAGAAAAACTGAACAAACCCCCAAGTCACTGCCCTCCATGGAGTTTGAAATTCTGGAGCTTCACCTGCTGTTAGAGATAAAAGGTCTTATATTAGTAATGTTGGTTCACTTGTTTAGTTATTACATGCAGCTCATAAATTGATAGTTGGCTCACCCGGGTTGGTACTCATTTTCTTAATTTCTTCTGATTTCTTCTGAAAACAAATGCAGAACTGTAGAGGAGAGTGAATGACATGAAGTTAAAGCAACCATAAATCAGTCAATTAAATAAGTCAAGAGCAGAGTCTGTGAAACACAGTACTGGTGCATAAATACTTATAACTTTGATAAGTTCACCTACATACACACACAAACAAAAAAGTTTCTATACTGTGTGAAAATCATGAATATGCACACTCTTAAAAATAAAGTTGCTACATGATGCCCTAAAAAAACATTTTTGAAGTAATTTAAAAACACAAAATAAAACTAAAGGAGTTTTATGTAAAATCCTGGTTTTTAATGCCATAAAACGATTCAATAAATTTTAATATTACATATCAAAGAGTGCTAAATGAATACTCACCAATCTGTGGTGTACGGCTAATAACAAAAAGGCACAGATTGTCTACTTATACCTGGTTTACTTTTACTTTCTGTAGTAGCAATAAGAGAACAGAAATCAATTTTGTTTCCTGTTATCCCTTTCTGATTTTTTGCTCCTTCCTAATTTTAATCACCAGTTTCTAGATTAGTTAATTATTTCTTAAGTATTTATGGCTTTGTATTTTCCCGTGTCTTTGTCTGGTATTGCTTTGACGTGTCAGTGGTAAATGCATGTTCATATTCCCCTTTAAAGTGGTAATGGTTTTTGGGCACACTTCCCCTGTGTTGTCTTGGTTCCTGTTTATTTGAATTAAGCTGCAGCTGGATCATACCACTTGCATACTCAACTCTAAATCTCCTTAAGCATACCAGCATACTAGACTAAAGAAATAGATCCAGCAGCTCTTGCAGATCCCTTAATAAACCGAAGAAAAATATTGGCTTTGAATATATTTTATATTAATGGTTCACATAAAAATCAAAAGAACATTTTTAGGTTAACTTAGTTGTACTTAATTTGTTTTAAGACTTAATTGTCTTGAATCAGCGTTGCTAACATTTAAATTATATTGACATTCCAGGTCCTTTGCACAGTCAGCATAAAGTAAATTTGCATTACATTTATGCATTTGGCAGCTGCTTTTATTGAGGCTGCTTAGAGTATATTCAAGGTTTTTTGTATCATCATGGGGCGGTTTCCAGGACAGGGCTTAGTCTATTTTTATTATCTTAAATTTGATGTTTAAGCTGCCTTAATATTAAAACATATTGCAGTGACATATCTTAACATATATTTGTTATCTCAAGGTGCACACCAGTGTTGTTTTTTGTTAGGCATGTTTTTTAAAACTACTTAAATGTGCTAATATAACTAAGGCATAGTGCTGGATTAATCTAAACCCTGTCCGTGAAACTACCCCTACAGTGTGTGTTGAATCCACACCATGCACTACTAAATAATTACGCAACAAGGCAAATGTGGCTTTCTATGAGGGTTTAGACTTTGATTCCTTATTTTATAGGTAGTCATTTTTTTTATTATCATTGCATTTGAAATTAAGTACATTTGTAAAAACAGTTGGGGAGACAGGGACACAACCTAACAATTTCATTTTTCACTCAGTCATTCAAATAATATTTCCCTGAAAAAAAAATTGAATTTGCTGAAATCTTTTAAGGTAAGTTTTTTTTCACGTAATTGAATGATCTAAATTTATAATATATGAATTAAGTTGAACTTACTTAATTGTTTTTAGTTATCTTAGCACAATTAAATTGAGTTGATCTGACTAAAAAACATGTTAAATTCACCAATGCTACTATTATCTAATCATGTTAGTTCTACTTAAATTTAGAAATATAAAGTTATTATACTACAGCAACAGCACATTAGCAAGCTTACCATAACTAACAGTCAACTTAAACAGAAGCTGATTATAGCATAAACATTCCCAGTGTAAATTCTTTCAAGTCAAGGCATTTACACTTATAAATCAAAACAACACTACATAACTGATACAACAAGACTGTTCTCATGCTAAGCAAATGCATACTTGTCTGCACAATGGTAATCATTTAAAAACCAAATAACAAAACAGAAACTTTTTCAAATACTAATATAGCAACACACTTAACATCAGTAAGTCTCCTTTTTTATTTTGTAATTAAAAATGCATAAAATAATCATTAAATAACCATTTAAAAAAATGTGATATGGATAGAAGTCAGAAAAGTAGTAAAAAAGTAAAAGAAGTAAAAAAATTCTGGGTTAATTTCACCCAGCGGCTGGGCTCATCCCTTTTAACCAAATGCTGGGTTGAAAATAACCCAACATGGATATTGTTTGAAACTGAGATGCACACATCCCTCATGTTGTTATTATGGATTAATACATATTTTTGTAAGAGCCAAAAAATTGTGACAGATAATCATAATGGTCCATCATTTCCCCTGTTATTGTATTTACAGTTATCATTTTGATTAATAGAATTTACATTGTTTTCATTTCATTGTAAATTGTTGTCATTTCGCTACAACCCAGCAAGCAATTTGGGCTAAAACCAGGCTAAATTTGGGCTGTCAGTGAAAGTCTAATAGACGTCTACCATAGCCCAAGAATAGACGATACATATAAGTTTAAAACAAATGAAAGCAAACACCTTGAACATCTGTTGACTTTGCCTGCATGTTGGAATATCATACATCTTCAAGTTATTTTGGCAAAAATGGCATGTAACCAAATTCAAGGCTATATAGGGTAGAAGTGGGTTACTCATAGCCGGTCTATATTGGGTCTATAGTTAGCCGTCATTTCAACGTCTTGGTTTTTGCTTGCTGGGAATATACTGAACCCACTGTGTAAAAAGGTCTAGCTAACAGTTGCAGGGAATTGCTGACATGTTTCAAAATAGTGTTATGTATTAGAGAACAAGTCAGTGAATAAGATAATTGGTGACACACACACTCAACTTACATTCTGAATCAGAATTTCTGATAAAAGGATATGACAAAGAAATTTCCTTTAATACATTCAAAGTACTGTTTGTCCATTATCATAATAAAAACACAAAATCATATATTTTTACAGATTTGCAAGAGATCATCTAACAGTGAGAGAAAAAGACCAAACACACAGATAGCTTGAGCTTGTGTAACAAAAACATCCATTTTATAATCAACCCTGTGTTACAGTAGTTTGTGCCCTGCTTACTCCTACAACTATCACTTTTTTGTTAGATTGTATCCTCAACACACTATCATGCTTCATAATAATTTTTCTATACGATTAGTCTATATTTGTATAAAAATAACTCTACAGATTTAAAATAATATGTGTTAATTTTATATGCATATAATGTTTTAAATTGAATGGTGTTTCAAGACACTTTAGGTCAAACTTGTAAATAATCCAGCCCATCCTCACCCCATGGCGTCAATATTTGACGCCACTTGACCATGCGTCAATATGTTACGCGGAGGGTATACCCTTCGCGTCATTTTTTGACGAACTGGGGACTTCAATACTATTGAGTCCGTTGCATTCTCTTTCCTATTTTCGTACCATTTTCTTACCATTTTCGCGTCGGTTTAGGGTTAGATTTACATAATGACATCCCTACCCAAACCTATCCCTAACCCCAATGTCAGGCGACAACTGTTTAATTTCGCGTACCTAATAGTATTGAAGTCCCCAGTTCGTCAAAAAATGACGCGAAGGGTATACCCTCCGCGTAACATATTGACGCATGGTCAAGTGGCGTCAAATATTGACGCCATGCAGCAATCACCATCACAAGTTTGTTTCAACTATCATACAAGGATAGTCATATTTCTCACTCAGATTTTGTTTGTTTCTCTCTCACATTCTGGCTGTCTTTCTTTTCTAAACGAATCTCTACATTGTCTTTAGCAAGCTGTATAATTTGCGTGAATGCTTGTAAAATCAGAATATCCATGTATTCATTTGATACAATTTCTTCATGGTAGTTCTTCACTGGAAAGATGTGACACATTGGAACACCCAATGAACTGCTGCACAATTCCATCTAAAATCAGAACAAACAAAAATTAAGAGAGAGAGAACACTTGAATAGTTTTGAATATGAGTTTAAGGGACTATTAATTTGAGAGTAAAACATAATTTACCTTCTCTTTAATTTTCTTGCTATGGTAGACCTTCCATATATTATTTTTCACCACAGGACATACTTGATCCACGTTTGTCATGACAACGACCTGAGGCAACCCTGCAGTACAGTATGTGCCGAAGAATAGAATATATAAGAAAAAATATATTTTTCTAAAGGTTTTTTTTGTTTTGTTTTAGATATGTCTATTTGGCAAGATTCATTTTCAATAACAAACTGTAAATTTAAAGGTTACAATGCCTTCTATAGCATTAGAAGTTATTTCATATATAATGTAGTAAAGATTACAATTGTCTAGTGTTTGTAATAACTTTTTTATATTTTAAAAAACGCATTTTATACTTAAACAACCTGAATTAGCTTAAAATGCAAGAAAGGTGTAAAATTACATTATAAATTACACAAATCAAAAACAAATGTTTATTGGTCTAATTGCTTTGATAAAACCGTTGAAAACCCCAGTCTTACCAAAAGTCTTACAAACTTTCAGACGAATGTTTCTCAGCTTCTTAAAAATATCATCCTGTGCCAATCTGATTTTATCAGCTGCTAAAACATAGACCAGGCAGTAGACCTCATCAGAGAGATCTGGGTCTTTATTATAGTATGGATCTTCTGGAGATATTGGCTTTTCTGGATTAAACTAAATTTAAGGCACACAGAAACTGTATTTAGTGTACCTTGCACTTTAAAATGTTTCATCAAAATTAATTATGAGGTAATTAAAATGATTGTTGTATTGTTCACCTCATATCCATATTTTAGGTTGACATTTATGGCTTGAATGATGTCATCCGGATGGTATCCTTTCTTGTCTTCTGCTTCCAAGCCCATGACATCACTGAAGACAATAGGCAATTTTGGGTTCCCAGTTTTCATTTTACATTCTCTGTACTGCTTTACAAAAACAAAACATTAACATAACAACAAACAAACCAACATGTAACAATTAAAACACATTAAAGAGATAGTTCACCCAAAAATAAAAATTCGGTCTTCATTTACTTTAAATCTCATGTTGTTCTAAACCTGTATGAGTTTTTTTTCTTCTATTGAATACAAAATAAGACATTTTGATAAATGATGGTAAGTGCAGTTGACTGTACCCATTGACTTCCATACTATTTGTTTATCCCACTATGAAAGTCAGTGGGTATCATCAGCTGTATGGTTACCAGCATTTATCAAAATACCTTTGTTTGTGTTCAAAACAAGACAGAAGCTACAGGTTTAGAACAACATAGGGAAGTAAATGATGACAGCATTTTGAGTGAACTATTCCTTTAAATGAAGATCCAGTACAAAAAACAAACTAACTTCTGTTGTGAAACTTTTACCACCACCACAGGAGTCACTCATTGCATTGCTAGTTATCCGTCCTTGGAAGGCATTGTTAACAGAGTTTATGAAACTTGATTTTCCTGAACCAGGTGGGCCAACCACTATCACCCTCAAGCATTTCAGATTTGTTATGGATGGTTGTATCTGATTAATGCCACTTATTAAAGAGACTTTACTTGGGTTCCTGAACAAAAGAGCAAACCAAACATTAACAATGGTTTGTATTCATCCTACATTTCTGTTTACTGCTGTAAAGATAATAATTTACATAGATAAAAATAACATGCAAGATAGAAATAACATGTTAATGGGCCCAAACACTATTGTGTTATTTTCACATTATCACTTTGGAAAAAATGCAACTGTATTTAAATGGGTAAATTAAACACTATTCAAAGTCTGCTGTAAGTTAAACAGTGATCAGCCCCATGAACAAACATAAAAGCAAGTTTGATCACTTGATGCCCGCAAAATATACTTTCATTGCCTTGCCATGGCAAAACAGATTGCAGTTTGGCATCTTCACTATTATTATGCCCCTGGTATAATGTTGCCCAAATTTGGTGAGAATCACATAAATCTCTTAGGAGGCCTACAGTGTATTTAATAGTTCATGGAAAAGTTTTAGCTATAGTAAAAACTTTTATTCAAAGCTAATTACATTGAATTCAATGTATATTATGCAGGTGTTCTCTAGATATTGAACCCAAAAATGTTTACTGCTTACATTATGCTCTACCAACTGAGCTATTGATGATTCTGATTAATAGTGAGATTATAAAGTCTAATAAAATCAGGCCCTTCCCATATTTTATTTTTTTAAGAGATTAGATTAAAACCATAGTTTACTACCATTTAGAAAGTTTAAATACTGAACAAACCCCCAAGTCATTGCTCTCCATGGAGTTTGAAATTCTGGAGTTTCACCTTCTGTTAGGGATTAAAGGCCTTATTTTAGTAATGTTGGTTTCACGTGGTTAGTTATTACATGCAGCTCATTAATTGATGGTTAGAGAGACTCACCGGAGTTGGAACTCATTTTTTCAACTTCTTCTGATTAAAACAAATGCAGATGTTGTCCCTACATAGAACAGAGTGAAAAAAACATGAAGTTAAACAGCACTGTCAAAGCATCCATAAATCTGTCAACAGCATACCATACCAGTACTTTTTCTTTTAAGTCTGTGAAACGTCTCGGTTACGGATGTAACCCTCGTTCCCTGAAGGAGGGAACGGAGACGTCACGTCGTGACCGACGAATTGGGAACTCGCTTAGAGAGACCAATCTGCTTCGAATACTACTAAAACGCCAATGAACTTGGCATTGAGATATTTGCATAATGCTGGCGCCGCCCCGCCAGGTGCGTATATAAGCAGCAGGTGCAAATAGGGAAATTAGCTTCTTTTTCGCTGAGAAAGCCGGAAAGTGTGACCGGCCGTAACAGCAGGTGGCAGCACCTGTGGCGACGGGACGTGACGTCTCCGTTCCCTCCTTCAGGGAACGAGGGTTACATCCGTAACCGAGACGTTCCCTTTCAGTCGGTCACTACGACGTCACGTTGTGACCGACGAATTGGGAATCCCTACCAAAACGCCACTAGGGGCTGACCTCTTCCAGTGTCTGCGTAAAAGCCCTCCGGTTCCACTTAAGGAGGAGGAGGTAGGTTTTAAGGCAGAAGGCCGGGCACTAGATGTTCCTTTAACCCCACAGAAGTGCCAGCGACTGGGAAGCGCCCTACCTGAGCGGGATAGGAACGCTGCGGAAGCCACCGCCCCTCTTAAGTGCTAATGGTGGGCGAAAGTCAACCGTAGTTGAGGAATAAAGACAGCCGTGGCTGTGTAAGCAAAGCAGTGCTCTGCTGAGGGAAACGTGGGCTAGTAGGATTAACCCCACGGAAAATACTCACAAAGGAACCCGGTGGGACGCAATGTGGAGCCCGAGCCAGACACGTAGGTTCGCGAGGATACAGCTAGTGAAAGGCTGACAGCCAATGCTCTGCAACAAAGGCTGCCAAGGCAGCGGAGGAAGAACAATTCAAACCATTACGCATTTTTGTTCTGAAGGCCTTCCATACTGACACAGTTATGAAGCATCAGTTGGAGGCTGCAAGCCGACCTGCGAGCCTGCTCTCCGTGCTCCCCCTGGTGAGGAAAGAACACGAGAGGATACAGGCTCGATACGAACACTGTAGAATCTAATGAACGTATTAGGTGTCGCCCAACCAGCAGCTCTGCAGATGTCTGTTAGTGAGGAACCACGAGCGAGAGCCCAAGATGAGGCAACACTCCGTGTGGAGTGAGCTCTCAAATTAAAGGGGCAAGGAATACCCTGAAGATTATAAGCCAGGGCGATAGTATCAACTATCCAATGAGACATCCTCTGCTTGGTGACAGCCTTCCCTTTCTGCTGGCCACCATAACAAACAAAGAGCTTGTCTGAGGTCCTGAGGCTTTGCGTGCGGTCCACGTAGAATCGCAGTGCGCGTACGGGGAACAACAAAGCCACGGTTGGGTCTGCCTCCTCCGGGGGCAGCGCTTGCAAGCTCACCACCTGATCTCTGAAAGGAGTGGTGGGAACTTTGGGCATGTAGCCTGGTCTGGGCCTCAATGTTACGCTCGAGGCAGCAGGACCAAACTGAAGGCACGAATCGTCAACAGAGAATGCATGTAAATCCCCTATTCTCTTCACTGAGGCCAATGCTAGCAGGGTCAGAGCTTTCATTGATAAAAGCTTCAGACTCGCGGACTGCAAAGGCTCGAACGGGGGGGCCTGAAGGGCTTTCAGCACCATGGACAGGTCCCAAGGAGGAATAGAAGGAGGGCGCGAGGGGTTTAGCCTACGAGCGCCTCTTAAAAATCTAATAACCAAATCATGCTGGCCAACTGATCTGCCGTTGATAAGTGAGTGATGAGCAGAAATAGCAGCGATATCAACTTTAATGGTGGAGGGTGACAGCCTACCATCTAACCTATGTTGAAGATATAAAAGCACGATGTTAATAGGGCATTCTCTGGGGTCCTCACGTTGCGAAGAGCACCAGGTGACGAAAAGGTTCCATTTAAACGCGTAAGCCCGTCTCGTGGACGGAGCTCGTGCCGCGTCGATTGTGTTAGATACCGCTTGTGGTAAATCACCTAAACCTTGCGCGCGCTCAACGACCACACATGGAGATTCCACAGGTCGGGGCGCGGGTGCCATAATGTGCCCCCTCCTTGAGAAAGAAGGTCCTTCCTCAGGGGAATCCGCCAGGGAGGGGCTGTCGCGAGGAGCATTAGTTCTGAAAACCAATTCCTGCTCGTCCAATATGGGGCGATCAGTAGAAGGCTCTCCTCGTCCTGCCTGACTTTGCACAGTGTTTGTGCAATTAAGCTCACTGGGGGGAATGCGTATTTGCGCATCCCCCGAGGCCAGCTGTATGCCAATGCGTCCACGCCGAGGCTGCCCTCGGTTAGTGAATAAAATAGGCGACAGTGGGTATCGTCCGGCGACGCAAACAGGTCTATCTGCGCACGACCGAACTTCTTCCAAATTAGCTGGACCGTCTGGGGGTAGAGTCGCCATTCGCCGGGGCGCGCAGCTCGAGAAAGCGCGTCCGCTGCTGTATTGAGCGAGCCCGGAATGTGAATGGTACGAAGGGACCTCAGATGCTTCTGACTCCAAAGGAGGAGATGACGAGCGAGATGCGACAGGTGACGGGAGCGCAAACCGCCTTGACGGTTGATATACGCAACGGTCGCAGTGTTGTCGGTGCGTACTAGTACATCCTTCCCTCGCAGCTCCGTAGCGAAGCGTACAAGTCCCAGATATACTGCCCACAACTCTCGGCAATTGATATGCCAGTGCAACCCGTGTCGGACGCATCTGTGTGTACAGCAGCATGCTGAGCGATCTGTCTCATGGACACACCGGACCTGAGAAACGCGGGGTCCGACCACGGGGGGAATGTTAGGCGACACGCAGGTGTAATAGCTACACGATGGATGCCGGCGCGCCACGCTCTCCTCGGGACTCGATCGTGAAGCCAACGCTAAAGCGGTCTCATATGGAGCAGCCCGAGCGGTGTCACAGTCGCTGCTGCTGCCATATGCCCCAGGAGCTTCTGAAATTGTTTCAGCGGGACCGCATTCTTCCCTCGAAATGAACCGAGGCAAGTCAGAATTGACTGGACGCGCTCTTCTGTCAAACGCGCCGATAAATCGATCGAGTCCAGTTCCATCCCGAGAAAAGAGATCCTCTGCGTGGGACAGAGTTTGCTCTTCTCCCAGTTGACCCGAAGACCCAAACGGGTGAGATGCCGAAGCGTTAAATCTCTGTGTTCGCAAAGCGTCCGCCGAGAATGCGCTATTATAAGCCAATTGTCGAGGTAAGCCAAAATGCGAACACCGCTCTCTCTGAGGGGTTTTAACGCCGCCTTCACTACTTTCGTGAATACACGGGGGGAGAGAGATAGCCCGAATGGTAAAACCTTGTACTGGTATGCCCGTCCCTCGAATGCAAACCGGAGAAACGGTCTGTGACGAGGGAGGATGGACACATGAAAGTACGCGTCTTTCAGGTCTATTGCCGCAAACCAATCTTGGGGGCGAATCGAATTGAATATTTGCTTCGGTGTTATCATCCTGAAGGACCTCCTCTGCAGAGATTTGTTCAGAACGCGCAAATCCAAGATCGGTCGCAACCCACCGCCTTTTTTGGGTACTATAAAGTACGGGCTGTAGAAACCCGACCTCATCTCGGTTGGAGGGACCGGCTCGATCGCGTCCTTCGCCAGCAGGACTTCGACCTCTGCACGCAGTACATGTGCATCGGACGCTTTCACCTTGGTGAAACGAATGCCCGAGAATTTGGGTGTGTGCCGGATGAATTGTATTTCGTAACCGAGGCGGATAGTGCGTAAAACCCAACGAGACGGGCTGGGAAGCTGAAGCCAAGCCCCCAGGGACCGTACGAGGGGAATTAACGGCACTACCGGGGTACCCGCGGTGGGGCGGCGGAGCGGGACAGGTGGTACTGCCGGTACGTCTGCTGAGACAGCATAAGTATCTACAGTATGTGTGTGTGTGACACTGACCTGAGCCCGCTGAGGGTGACGATCGTCTGGTCTCCTCAGCGGAGAGCACAGACTCCGATGAGGGTGCTGTTGGTCCCGTCTCCTCAGCGGAGAGCTGGGACTCCTCAGGACACCCACTGGCGATAGAGGAGAGGGAGGAAGAGCATGTGAATGCCCGCTCACATCTCTCTCGATCCTCTGAAGACCTGGAGAAGGAATAGGAATGCACTCTTTTTGTGGTTTTGTGGGTGCCGGCTGAGAAGCCGGCGGAATAGAAACAAAACGAAACCAAAGATTTCCACCCGGCCCTCTACCGGTGGAGGGAGCGATGCCGTCACCGTCTCCCGTAGAGTGATCCCATCCGAATCCAGGTCGCCCGTCTCAGGGCCGCTTCGATTTCCGTTTACCACGGGAAGCGGGTAGGGCGGGCGGGGCGGGCTGCCGACGGCTGTTCCCCCTCCGTGGCCTGGAAGATGTTCTAGTGGGGGGGTGGAGGCAGCCGCCGCAGGGCGCCCTCAGCGAGGAGCAGACGGGCCCGCCGGCGCTGGAGGGCGAGATGCAGGTCGCTTGCGCCGGGGCATGATCTGAGCGATCGCCTCCGTCTGCTTCTGGGTGGCGGAGAACTGCTGGGCAAAAGACTCCACCGACTCACCGAAGAGGCCAGCCTGGGACACTGGAGCGTCCAAGAACTTGTTCTTGTCCGCGTCCGACATGTCCGCCAGACATAGCCATAAGTGGCGTTCCTGGACCACCATCGTGGACATGGCACGACCAATCGCCTGCGCTGTCACCTTCGTAGCGCGAAGAGCCAGATCAGTGGCAGCCCGGAGCTCCGAAAGGACAGGCGAGTCGTTTCCTCCCTCGTGCAGATCCCTCAAGGCCTTCGCTTGGTGAACCTGCAGCAACGCCATTGCGTGCAGGGCTGAAGCCGCCTCTCCACATGCCTGGTGGGCAGCGCCCGTTAAACCGGAGGACTGTCTGCAGGCACGAGAGGGGAGGGTTGGGCGGTCCTTCCAAGAGGAAGCGTTAGCCGGACACAGCTGCATCGCGACCGCGCGCTCCACAGGAGGGATCTCCGTATAACCCTTAGCGGCTCTGCTGGTGAGGGAGGTGAGGGGGGAGGGCTGAAACGGCCGTAATCTGGTAGAAAACGGCGACTTCCAGGTTCTAGTCAGCTCCTCGTGCACCTTGGGGAAGAAAGGCACCGGTGGAGAGGGTTGTGACACCCGGGCAGCTCCAAAGAACCAATCATCCAGGCGGGACGGCTCGGGGCTGAGGGGGGGAACCCACTCTAGCCCTACGGTCTCCGCCGCTCGAGCGAGCATGGCCACCATCTCTGGATCGAACTCCGGCGTCCCAACCCGACCAGAGGGAGGAAGGGCGTCGGGGTCCACGTCAGGGGGAGGAGGCCCACCCTCGGATGCTGCGGCGACGGTGAACCCGGAGGGAGGCACAATGGATTCTAGAGACATCGTAGAACACGACGCTGAAGTCTCCATAGGCACATCAACCGCCTGTGGATGAGGAGGCTGAGAGCATGAGGACGAATCCCCCGACCGGCTCAGCACAGTGATGCGGAGGTCGTCCTTTGAGAGCTTCACAGCCGCACCGTGGCGGCGTTCAGCACTCGCATGACGAGGGTTGCGCTTTTCCCGGAGGAAAGACAACCGTCTCCGCAAATCCACAAGGGACATGTTCTCGCAGTGAGAACACTTACCCCCAGCGAACGCTGCCTCTGCGTGCTCGATACCCAAACACGAAAGACAACGCTTGTGACCGTCCTTCGGACCCATGTACTTGCCGCACCCAAGATCGCACGGACGAAAAGCCATCCTGAAAAGGACGCTGATGTCCGGATATACGAGAGAGTGGCTGACTTTAACAAGGCACAAAGCTCTCTCGTATCACTCTTTTAGGGAAATTCACTCAGATGCTCAGTTGATGATGCGCACAGGGAAAGGCAACGCACACACTAAACTCAAAACAATAAAACAGATGTAGAGCCGTGGAATAAGCGAAGCGTCCGCTGTGATACTGCTAGTTCAACCAACTTCAGCAATCAAATCCCAACAGAGTAAAGTAGCTTCTCAGTAGCAGATACTGCCGGCTTTCGAAGCGATAAAAAGCTAATTTCCCTATTTGCACCTGCTGCTTATATACGCACCTGGCGGGGCGGCGCCAGCATTATGCAAATATCTCAATGCCAAGTTCATTGGCGTTTTAGTAGTATTCGAAGCAGATTGGTCTCTCTAAGCGAGTTCCCAATTCGTCGGTCACGACGTGACGTCGTAGTGACCGACTGAAAGGGAACTACATATTAACGTTGCTATATCTCACGGCAAGTCATGTTATAGTCAGAAAATATTTGATTAATTTATTCGTGTTTTTGACACGATTCACTGTTTTTCGTGCCACTGAAGCACGAATATCTTTTTCGTGTCACTCAGCACGAATTTCTATAAATAGTTTTTCGTGTCTGTGGCATGACTTTCTTTATTGTGTCATTTTATTAAATTTTCTCATTGTTTTTTATATTTTTAAATCATTTTCGCTTAGGGTTAGGTTTAAATTTGGGGTTTGCGTTTGGATGTAATTTTATGCATTGGTTCTTTTCTGCTTTCAAAACTATTCTTGTTTGGAGTTGGTGTTAGAGTTGGGGTTTGGGTTAGGATGTCACAGAAAGTGATTCTAACAACAACCCCAAGCGACAATGATTTTAAAATAGGAAAAAACAATGAGAGAACAAAATATAAAATGACAATAAAGAAAGTTGTGGCACAGACACGAAAAACTATTTATAGAAATTTGTGCTGAGTGATACGAAAAAGACATTCGTGCTCCAGTGGCACGAAAAACAGCGGAAAATCATGTCAATAACATGAATATATTAATCAAATATTTTGTGACTATAACACGAATTTCTGTGAGATTGGGCTGACCAGTCATTGGAGTATTAATGTAGTAGACTAATTGATACCTGCTTACATTCTAGTGACTTTAAGCATCTTTGCAACTTCATGCCAAATTATTTTTAACCCTTCCGCCTACCCTAAACCTACCCCTAACAGTCTACTAAAACTTTATCAGAATTAGTTGACATATAGATTGTTTAAAGTGGACTATTGAATTAAAGTGTTATCCTTTTAACATCTAAAAGAAACTTTCTTTTTCAGAAACGTTTCTTTCTTGTGAAAATTTGGTACTGCAGATTATAAAAAGGTAAGAAAGAAATGATTATTAAAGATTTAACTTTATGACTAAATGTTTTTTTTTTCTAAGAACCAAAATTGTTTTTTTTCTTCTTGATTCAACTGGTATCTATCCTAGTTAAGGAGGGAAAAATTAGACAAAATTTAGATATTTAAATATGCTTTTTCAACCTGATCTCATGAATTTCCGTGGCATAGTCACAGAATTTTTTGCTAATTTTTCCGTGGCATTCTCACGGATCTCCGCATTTTTCTGTGGCCCTGCTTTTTTAATCTTTTTTTATTACATGTAATGCTAACTTGTGAGCTAGCGCAAGTATTTTTACTTTTGAATAAATTACCATACACTGTCATTTTGTGACAGGCAATTTTATTAACTTATCTCAAGTTTCTAATATGTGTGCATGATAGTTGGTTTGTTGTGCATCCCATGCAATGCATCCCATCTCACGTTATAGTAAAATCCAAGCTCTCATGCAACAATTATCACTACAATGCTACTTTTAAAGAACACACCTTGTGATCGTAAAGTGCAACATAATACATATATATATTATTGTAATTTCTTGTGTTTAGGACCAAATAACCTAGTTAAATTACATTAAATCCTGGTAATGTTTTACTGTGTAGATTCAAGTGTAACAATCTGTAGCATATAGTGAGATTCTTATTCTGTGAAACCTCTAGCAGCCTAAAATAGGACACAAACCACAAAAGTACACAGTACTAAATTACTCAATTTCAAATGTGCAAGTGTTTACATGTAAGTGTACATGTAGAATTAAGACATGCAAGTATACAGTACAAAATTAAATGCCATAAAACAATAAATTTTAATATTAAATATCAAAGACTTTAAATTAATACTCACCAATCTGTGGAGTACAGCTAGTAATAACCCAGAAGCACAAATTGTCTACTTATATCTGGTTTACTTTTACTTTCTGTAGTAATATAAAGAGAACAGAAATAAATTGGTTCCTGTTACTCCTTCCTATTTTTTCTAGATTCGATCATTATAAAGACTCTGTGTTTTCCTGTGTCTTTGTCTGGTATTGTTTTGTCGTGTCAGTGGTGAGTGTGTGTTCTACTTCCATTTTCAAGTGGTACTGTATTTGATCACACTTCTTCTGTGTTGTTTTGTTTCCACTTGGGTCCTGTTTTTTTATTAAACTGCAATTTGATCACACCACTTGCATACTCAGTTCAATGTTTCCTTGCGCATATATCATACGTTTTGGATTTCCAATCAGGGAGTAGAGTCTTTTCCTTCTCAGTTTAGTTCATGGCTTTGGATAGCAGCAGAGTCTATGTTATGCACCATGTTCTGTTTAGGACGAGCTCAGCTGGTAGAGCAATGTAAAGGTCATGGGCTTGAATCCCAGTACTGTAAGTTGCCTTGTAAGACTGTCAGGGTCTCTCTCTCTCTCTCTCTCTCTCTCTCTCTCTCTCTCTCATTTTGATCACTCCTGAGCAATGCAGACGGCTGGTCTCTCCATACAAGAGACCTCTAGAAGCTGTAATCACCAAAGGCTTTTCTACAAAGTATTAAATAAAGTGTGTTCAATACTTATTCCCTATGTCATTTCACTTTATTTATTATGCCTCAACTTGTATACTTAAATTGAAATCCCCTTACTGATAAAAATGCTGATCAATGCTGTGTCAAATACTTATTTTCCCTGCTGTAGCTAAAACCTCAAATAATAAAAAATAGTATATGCAGGACTTATGAACCATAATTAATTCCAACACAGCTAAACTAGAAACAGTTGGACATGAAGACATACTGCTTTAATTCTGCCCAAAAATAAGCTGATAGGCCTATAACAGTATGTAAACCTAAATCCTTGGGAAGCTGTCAGATGTGATTATTAGCATTGTCGTTGACAGCACAACTAAAGGACCAAAATTCCATTGTCATGTAGGTGAGGATTTAGAAATAATACTTGTAATAATTTAATATAGTGCTCATACAAAATTTTTACTTTAAAATATAATATTAAACAATCCATTCAGATCTTAAACAACTACTTCAACCACTCATGTTAAAATGTTTACATAACAGGACAGCCTCCTTCATGTATGAACAATTCAGCATACTAAAGATCTAGTGTTGGTAAAAGTGAAAAGACGGCAGTCATACTGAGATTTTCAGGAATGCTTTAATCTTTTTTTACTGATTATAATGGTGATGATGTTGAAATCACTCTCCTATCTCAGTCTCTTGAAGATTGAGCTCTTGAAGATCAGGCTTCACTCCTGCACGAATAGAGAACAGAGACATATTAACAGTGAGCAGTCAGGTGTTTCCCTGAATTAAAAAAAAAAACAAGTTGAACCACTTTTAAATTCACATAGTGTCTTAAAAACGTTTATGCTTATAATGCAAGTTGGAATATTATGTATATCTTATATACTGTATCTTATACTGCATACTCCATCAGTATTCTTCATATATACTGTACATTTAGATTTAACATATGCTTTTATTCAAAACGACTTACAAAGACAAGGAAACAATCAAGTGATTTGTCATAGGGAGGCAATGACACAAGAAGTGCTTACCAAGTTTTAACAATTTTTCTAATAAAGATGTTTGGGGCGGCACAGTGGCCACACACACACACACACACACACACACACACACACACACACACACACACACACATATACACAATGAAGATGTCTGAAATAATCTTTAAATTATTTACATTATATGACACAAAACCCCAAAATTTAAAATTTCCACGGACCTTTGAGTTTGATTGGCCCAAGTATCAGAGTGTTGGTGTCATGGTTGGATTCAAGAGACCTCCGGCGGCGTTTTTGGCAGCCTCGTCTACAGCGAGAGTTGGTATCAGTTCCAGGGCAGATGATCACCTTACACTGCAGATACACATTGGCATGTGTCCGAAGGAACTTAAAAGCCTGGAAACGGAACCGAGCGTAATGCTGCTGACCATTGATGTAGGAATAATATGTGCTGTCTCTGGGACATCTGAAACAAAACAGTGAAACTCAAATTTATTTTACGACACAGAATAATTTCAGCTATTAATAGAAATGATTTAGTCCATATTGTTTACCACTGTCATGTACTATATGTTGGAGGAAGTAACGTAAATAAATTTCTATATACATCCTAAACTCCATAACTAAAAACACCAAATGTTCTGTGGTGTGATCTTACCCATTACGCAGCAGGTCATAGGAGCGGTTTTTGAAGTCATTTGGATCTGGAGATGCAACACAGGTGTCCAGGAACAAATCTAGGATTTCATCACGTCTATCTAACACAACCTGAACATATATGGATTGGTTAAGGTTCACCTCATAAGGAGAGTCATAAATTTGTTGGTTGAAACTGCTAGAGTTGTAAAAGGCAATGCTGGCATTAAAGCGACCCGCTCCTGTGATGGTAGCATTGATGTCCTCTTTGGCCTTGTAGAGTATCTGCACAACAGTGTCCGGCTCCATTCTGCAGCCCACATGTAACAGAAACTGTGACTGACGGGTGATCTCACCCAATTGAGATTGAGACTGAGATGCCCGCACGTTGTTGGTGTAAGTCACATAACCATTCATCATCTAGAGAGATATAGAGACTCAGACAGTCAGCACTGTTTTTAAAGTACATAAAAAATGTAATAATCACCAAATAATCACTTGACGTTTTTAGGATTTTTACTTATTGTCAGTCATGCTTCTACATACAGGCCACCGGCAAATCACATTTTAGGTGTGGCTCTAATTTTAGGTGTATTTTGAAGTGCGCACATCCACAATGTGTTGGCCAGGAGCCAGATCAAAAGGTAGGTCAAATAATGAAGAGGAAATCTGCACACTGTACTTTTCTCTTTATTTATAAAAGTAAAAATTGCCAATGTTTTGATAAAAAAAAAAAATATATATATATATATATATATATATATATATATATATATATATATATATATATATATATATATATATATATATATATATATATATATTCTTCAGGCCTGATGATCGAAGTGTTGCCAATTTGAACTATTATAAATAAGGGGAGAATAACAGTGTGTATGTCACAGGTAGGGGTGGACCCAGATGTAAATAAGGTCACGCCCCTTTCTCCACCTCGAGGAGATTCCCAAAGCCACCCCAATGACCAGACACACAAGGTAAGCATAAAATTAAAATATCCTTTATTAAATTACTTAAAAATATTAAATAGGGAAGGGGAAACGGGGGACTTAAAACAATGGCCACTCTAGGCTCTTCTCCACCACCACTGTATCTTCACACAGTCCATTCTCCTCATGTTCCTTCTCGTTTTCCACAAGCGGCCACTAGGACACAAAATGACACTGTTACTTGGGCTTCGAGTATTGCTCACCGGCTCTGCTGCTTACAGCACTCTGGGTAGGTATCACGTTCACAGTTTGCTCTTCAATGATTCACTCTCGTTCTGTTCTCTCTCCACAGGTGGCCGCTAGAACACAAAGGCACTGTTGCTGAGACTTCGAGTAATTCTCACCGGCTCTGCTGCTTACAGCTTTCTGGGTAGGTATCACGTTCACAGTTTGCTCTTCAATGATTCATTCTCGTTCTGCTCTCTCTCCACAGGTGGCCGCTAGAACACAAAGACACTGTTACTGAGACTTCGAGTATTTCTCACCGGCTCTGCTGTTTACAGCTTTCTGGGTAGGTATGGTTTCTCCTCCGTAGGTCAGCAGAGGGGCGAAGGTCACACACCACCTCACCGGGTCGAGCGCTGCCCTATCTCCAATGCCCATAGGCCGATCGATTCCTAGACGGGGGCGCCCTTTTCGTAGAGACCACGGGGCGGCGGACCCTTTCGCCTCTGACTCTGCGACGAAAACAGACACAGGTAAGTTCACCCCACGAAATGTTTTCCAATGGTTTACTCACGGTCACGGACAGCTCTTAGTCTGCGTCCCTTCGCACTCCAAACAGCACACTACTTATAGTAACAGTGATTTCTGTAGTCGTTGGCCTCTCCGTCCTCTGCCCAGTGGAAGAAAATGGATGATGCGGGGCTTCGTCTACAAGACACACAGCAACCCACAACAATACACAGCACCACTCCAAACGTGAAAAAGATTTATTACACAGTCTCACTCACCACACTATAAGTGCACCACAACAAGGGAAGCGCCCGGTGTCCTCCACTGCGCTTGGGCTACGATAAGGCGATGGGAAATACGACCACAATAAGTCTCGTTGCGGCGGCTGTTTGAAGTTTGACTTCTCACGGCTCGCCCACCACACTCTTATAGGGGTAGGGCCGCCCTCCTTCTCCTGGAGGTTTCCAATAGTTACACAAGTTAACTTTTGCCAGTTACTCCACACAGAAAAGGGTATACTCACGGCGAATAGCCTTTGTTTACGTTGTACCAGAAGGTCAATTTTTCTTCCTGCTTTACTCCTTCAGTATTGGTTAGAACAGCGTTTCTTCCTGCCCATAGGGTTTTCCTGTTCACTCCAGCAGGTCCACAATAAAGATTTACAACGAGAGAGAGGGAGAGAGAGAAACACAAACAACCACCACGTCCAACAATGAGCACAGCTCCGTTTCCCAGCACACACTAAGCACAGGCTTGACAGCACAATGCTCTCTTCGGGGTGCTCCTTTTCTCCACTCACGTATCGCCTTTCTTTCACCCCAGGCAGCTCCTGTCTTCTTTCCGCGCGCTTCTAGCGCAGCCCGGATCAACAGAGCCTGCGGGCTCTTCAAAAGGTACGTATTTACCTCTCCTGCCCTAAGCAGAGGAGCTCTCCCCGTGTCAATCCCCCTCTCGTGCCCGAACTCCCGAACTGTCATTTAACTGTGCTTTAAATACTCCTTTCTGTGCTTCAGTTATCCAATTGCCTGGCGATCTCTTTTAACTAGGCACAGCTGTGCCCAATCGGCTGATTACAGCCTCCGCAAATCTGCCGGATGTCCGGTGTTTCCGTTCTTCGGTCTGGACGGAAACATCCGGGCGGAACCAAAGTTTCCCGACTTTTGGTTCCGCCCAAAAGATCGTCACCTTGTGACATCCTCCCCCGCCAATCCGTTCTCGTCCCGAGAACGCGTTGTTTGGGGACTGATGGAGTGTTGATGGGAGCTGTTCTTTAAAAGAAATGTGGTAGGCCATTGGGGGACCTTGGTCTCAACCCGAGGTGGACTGCCGACTACGCCAAATCTGTCACAGGTAGGGGTGGACCCAGATGTAAATAAGGTCACGCCCCTTTCTCCACCTCGAGGAGATTCCCAAAGCCACCCCAATGACCAGACACACAAGGTAAGCATAAAATTAAAATATCCTTTATTAAATTACTTAAAAATATTAAATAGGGAAGGGGAAACGGGGGACTTAAAACAATGGCCACTCTAGGCTCTTCTCCACCACCACTGTATCTTCACACAGTCCATTCTCCTCATGTTCCTTCTCGTTTTCCACAAGCGGCCACTAGGACACAAAATGACACTGTTACTTGGGCTTCGAGTATTGCTCACCGGCTCTGCTGCTTACAGCACTCTGGGTAGGTATCACGTTCACAGTTTGCTCTTCAATGATTCACTCTCGTTCTGTTCTCTCTCCACAGGTGGCCGCTAGAACACAAAGGCACTGTTGCTGAGACTTCGAGTAATTCTCACCGGCTCTGCTGCTTACAGCTTTCTGGGTAGGTATCACGTTCACAGTTTGCTCTTCAATGATTCATTCTCGTTCTGCTCTCTCTCCACAGGTGGCCGCTAGAACACAAAGACACTGTTACTGAGACTTCGAGTATTTCTCACCGGCTCTGCTGTTTACAGCTTTCTGGGTAGGTATGGTTTCTCCTCCGTAGGTCAGCAGAGGGGCGAAGGTCACACACCACCTCACCGGGTCGAGCGCTGCCCTATCTCCAATGCCCATAGGCCGATCGATTCCTAGACGGGGGCGCCCTTTTCGTAGAGACCACGGGGCGGCGGACCCTTTCGCCTCTGACTCTGCGACGAAAACAGACACAGGTAAGTTCACCCCACGAAATGTTTTCCAATGGTTTACTCACGGTCACGGACAGCTCTTAGTCTGCGTCCCTTCGCACTCCAAACAGCACACTACTTATAGTAACAGTGATTTCTGTAGTCGTTGGCCTCTCCGTCCTCTGCCCAGTGGAAGAAAATGGATGATGCGGGGCTTCGTCTACAAGACACACAGCAACCCACAACAATACACAGCACCACTCCAAACGTGAAAAAGATTTATTACACAGTCTCACTCACCACACTATAAGTGCACCACAACAAGGGAAGCGCCCGGTGTCCTCCACTGCGCTTGGGCTACGATAAGGCGATGGGAAATACGACCACAATAAGTCTCGTTGCGGCGGCTGTTTGAAGTTTGACTTCTCACGGCTCGCCCACCACACTCTTATAGGGGTAGGGCCGCCCTCCTTCTCCTGGAGGTTTCCAATAGTTACACAAGTTAACTTTTGCCAGTTACTCCACACAGAAAAGGGTATACTCACGGCGAATAGCCTTTGTTTACGTTGTACCAGAAGGTCAATTTTTCTTCCTGCTTTACTCCTTCAGTATTGGTTAGAACAGCGTTTCTTCCTGCCCATAGGGTTTTCCTGTTCACTCCAGCAGGTCCACAATAAAGATTTACAACGAGAGAGAGGGAGAGAGAGAAACACAAACAACCACCACGTCCAACAATGAGCACAGCTCCGTTTCCCAGCACACACTAAGCACAGGCTTGACAGCACAATGCTCTCTTCGGGGTGCTCCTTTTCTCCACTCACGTATCGCCTTTCTTTCACCCCAGGCAGCTCCTGTCTTCTTTCCGCGCGCTTCTAGCGCAGCCCGGATCAACAGAGCCTGCGGGCTCTTCAAAAGGTACGTATTTACCTCTCCTGCCCTAAGCAGAGGAGCTCTCCCCGTGTCAATCCCCCTCTCGTGCCCGAACTCCCGAACTGTCATTTAACTGTGCTTTAAATACTCCTTTCTGTGCTTCAGTTATCCAATTGCCTGGCGATCTCTTTTAACTAGGCACAGCTGTGCCCAATCGGCTGATTACAGCCTCCGCAAATCTGCCGGATGTCCGGTGTTTCCGTTCTTCGGTCTGGACGGAAACATCCGGGCGGAACCAAAGTTTCCCGACTTTTGGTTCCGCCCAAAAGATCGTCACCTTGTGACATGTACATTTCCTCTTCATTATTTATTTTAGGTGTGCCATTAAAGATGTGCTTGAATACTTTATTCCAAGAAAATACTACTAAATATACTTTATTTAAGAAAATATTTAATTTGATTTTAAGTTACGGTTGGATGTTTGGGTTGCAGTCTTCTATTGTTTTTTTTTTCCAGTATATTTTAATTTCCACATTTTCTCTGCCTATTAATAGGGATGCATTGTTCAAAGACCATACATTTTTTGGATTATACCTCTTTGCTGGTCCCACATGTATTGAGAGAGAAGCGGAACACAACCTCAGCACTGTTAATTTTGGGTCTGCACCGATTGTCATCCACATAAAGGTCATTTCCATTCAACCCAAGTGAATTCAAGTACGACCTTTGAATGACAATGACCATGTTGTCTGAGGAACAGTCCACACGACCTGCAGAGTTAAATTTTTAGGTTTAAATGTTGTGCTTTTAATGTATGTTACACTTGAACAGTTATAGCTTTATTTGGTGAGGTGCCCCAGATAGTGTTATTACATTCTGGGATGCCAGTGTGTGCATTCTTACTTCAGGTCATTTAACACTGTAAAGAATTCTGGCAAGCATGAAGATATTTCAATGAAACTGAATAAAGGGTCTGGGTATCTTCCTGAGCTAATTTATCTTAGCTTTCATTTTTTTCCTGTTGATTTAGACCATAGTTAACCAGACTTTAAATAAACACTCATTTTAACAAAAATGTCTGAAACTAAGCTTTTTTAGAAAATGTGATATCCATCCGACCATAGAGAACTTAAAATGTTAGCTAACCTAAAAGATCCAGAAACAAAAAGATGATAAAGACATAAAAAATAAAAATTATTCTTTTTACTAGCAGGATAAGAGGTGCAGAATAGCTTGTTGTTGCTTTGCTAAAATAAGACAGTAAATGCAAATTCACTTGTTCTTAAAGAGAGAAACACAGAAAGTTAAATGGACTGTGGTAAAAACACTATTTTCTACTATTATTATATTACAAAACAAATAAACATGACTGATTTATTGATTTAAGACCATTATTGAGTTGCACATTTATGCTGCTTCATAATGCCTTATCCATTTTTCCGCCAAATTGTCTCACAATGTTGTTGAAATAACATGATACTCACCATTTTTGTTTGTGCTTGTCAGTATCTATTGATATATTTTGTAATTTACATACCTATTATTAAACAGGAAGTGTTTATGCGTATATCCCCTACATCAGATATGCAACTAGCCCATTTACAAATTTACATGTAAACTGTATCATACATTATACAAATAATGTGAACAATACGTTAGGGCAATACACTGTATGTTTTCACTTAAATACATTAAGCAATTTCAACTTTTGTATGCAGTATGTTACAGAGACTCATCAATTGATATGATTTAAAAAGTGTTGAAATGTCTTGGACAGCCAAGATAATTATGCTTGAAATTTAGAGGCAATCATTTTTTACAGTATAATGCATGTACAATACAGGTCTTTACCTTGATCTGCGGTCAATGAGCTTGAAAAGATGGCTTTAAAGCCATTGCTCACAACAGAGGAGTCACTCCTGAAGACAACCGTCAAGTATGGAGAAGATGAATGAAAGGTTTGGTTTGTGTTTTCATTGAAGCAGATCCTTCCCAGCACTGGATAACCAGTGGAAGAACCATCATGTACAGAGATATAGTCGCAGTTACAGCAGCGCTCCAATCTGAAAGAACCAGAAATAAAGATGATGAAGCTTTATTTGTCATTGTACAAGTACAACGAAATTACAGCCATCAACCTGTCCATACATACAATACATAAAAACAAGGGGGTAGACAGAACAAGACGACAAAGCATTGAGAAGTACAGCATTACATGGTGGAGGGGAGGAGAAAACAAACAAACCCCCAGACTATGCTCCAAAAGGAGTACAGTTTGGGAATGGGGAAAAAACACCTCAGCAACATAAGCACATAGTCAGTACACCTTACAACATGAACAACACACGACTTGCAACACGATTGGGGGGAATTAGGGGTTGGAGATAGTCTGTCCGGCTGGGGGATACAAAGCGGCGAAGGTGAGGGATTTGGGTCCTGGGTGGTGATTGCATAAATGTGTGTGTAAGAGTTCGTGTGTGTGTAGGCTTTGAGAGAGTCACTTCGCCTGGCATCCAAATCTCGGTGCTTCAGTCTGCAGGTCCAAACAGAGTCAACAATCATAAGGTTTCTGTGGGAGAGGGGGTAGGGAATGCAAGAGCGTCTCGCTGCAGTGCTCTTCCGGGGGAGTTGTTGTTCCAGCAGCGGCCTTGGCCGAGGCCAGTGCTGGATAAGGGGGGCCGAAAGCAGATAAGATTGGAATTAATTGGTCTTGGGGCGAGTAGCCGCATTCCTTTAAATGACTACTCTCTTAGTCCATTCTGGTCCATCAGCTTTTTTTTAAAGGTTTCATTTTGTTGGTATACATTTATTTTAATTCAAGTAATATGTGATATCTTATAGTAATATCAAAGGTCACACCCTGACCAAACAGGCTTCTTGTGCATTCATACATTGCAAACTGTTACAGGTGATCTCTTACTTACTGTATATCAGCAAATGACAAGAAGATCCTCTGTCCTGCCTGGGCAGACAGATACCACACACAGTAGGCATTGTCATAATAATAGTTTGGGTAATTGGGACTTGAAAACAGCCCAGAACCATACAGGTGTCCACCACACCCAGCATGATAATCTGGAGATCAGATGAAAGCAAATATATACTTACAAACAAATATCATCAGAAATCAGTTACAGGATGAGGATTTAGGTTTATTTATTACAAATATCACTTGTCACCTGTTGTCATGGCTGGCCATGGGGTCGTGTACATTGGACAATACCCTGAGTAACAGAGTTTTTAACATGATTAAAGATAAACCTGTTCTTGGTCATGTTTGAGTATTACACAACAATTGACTCAAAAATGATTGACAACCTATTTACAGTACAATATGTTATCATTCTATGCTAAACAGCATTATTTAAAACATATCCTTTTTATGTTCTTTAAATCTGCATGGAAGAGAGATGGCTTTGCATACAGGTAAGTAAATATGACAGAATTTTTGGACATTAAAAACCTTTTTAACTAACTTTTTATAGCTCTACCCAGACATACAGTACTATATGCATTAATTTTTATACATTTTTCACATAAGTGTTATTCTTATACGTCAGTGATGTTTACCACAACTTCACAACATTACATTTTACCTAGCATCACAGTATGTGCCTGAATTTGAGAAACTCACTGTTATAGTCATAGCAACAGTTTCCATAGTAATGACAGTCGTCTCTGCATGAACAGCTTCCAAGATGGTAGCCACAGTTGTACCTGCAGGTGGGTGAAGCTATAGACAGAACAGATTTTACTCATGATGTCATCAATATGTGTGTGATGTACACATTTTTGCGTCACTTTACATTTAGTGTATAAATACAATTAAAAAAGCAAAGCTGGACTGTTCATTGGATTTAAAAATGCGTACATTCAACTTTTTAGATGTTACATTGGCATCTAAATTAAACTGACTTTTAAACAATTTTCTACTATTGTTATCAAATATCATTAATTTTATTGAACTGAAAGAAATATGCACCTGTTGCTGTCGCTTCAGTTGTTGCTGATGAGCAGTAATCTGCATAAAGAAATCAAATGCCATGTATGTGAACTTAGATACTTTATTACCATTTCTGGAAACACAGTAAGTACACATTTGTAAGTGGATATTAAAAATGTATGTTTAATGAAGAGCAACTCACTGTTATAGTCATAGCAACAGTTTCCATAGTAACGACAGTCGTATCTGCATGAACAGCTTCCAAGATGGTAGCCACAGTTGTACCTGCAGGTGGGTGAAGCTATAGACGGAACAGATTTTACTCATGTAGTCATCAATATGTGTGTAATGTACACATTTTTGCGAAAATGCAAAGCTGGGCTGTTTATTGGACTTTAAAATGCGTACATTCAACTTGTTAGATGTTACATTGGCATCTAAATTAAACTGACTTTTTAAACAATTTTCTACTATTGTTATTAAATATCATTAACTTTATTGAACTGAAAGAAATATGCACCTGTTGCTGTCGCTTCAGTTGTTGCTGATGAGCAGTAATCTGCGTAAAGAAATCAAATGCCATTTATGTCAACTTAGATACTTTATTACCATTTCTGGAAACACGGTAAGTACACATTTGTAAGTGGATATTAAAAATGTATGTTTAATGAAGAGCAACTCACTGTTATAGTCATAGCAACAGTTTCCATAGTAACGACAGTCGTATCTGCATGAACAGCTTCCAAGATGGTAGCCACAGTTGTGCCTGCAGGAGGGTGAAGCTATAGACAGAACAGATTTTACTCATGATGTCATCAATGTGTGTAATGTACACATTTTTTGCGTTACACCATTGGTTACTGTATCAGTTTATGTTCAAGTGCAAAGCTGGACTGATTGCTGGCCTTACAAAAGTTGTTGTACATTACGAATTGTATTTAATGTAAAGCTAAAGTGTCACTTCAATTTTCAGACAACCCCAGTCAATATCATTAATTTCATCTAAAAGAAAGTAAAGAGCACCTGTTGCCATCTCTTTGGTTGTTGATGAGCAGTAACCTGTGTTATAAGAAGCAATAAAACTGAATCAGTAAAATTTAAGACATGTATGTCAATATTGATATAGTAGAAACTATATCCAAAACTTACAATGACTCATCATGCATGTGCTCACAACAGGAGCGATTTTTATGTGGGTAATTAACCTTGTGTCTGGTTGTTTAAGAGCTACTTACTGTTATAGTCATAGCAACAGTTTCCATAGTAACGACAGTCGTATCTGCATGAACAGCTTCCAAGATGGTAGCCACAGCTGTACCTGCAGGAGAGAGAAGCTAAAAGAGAAACAGATATTACCAGTAATCTGGAAATGCTTATAGAGAGATCATGCAGTTTGTCCTAAAATTATGAATAACAAGTGAAGTAGAGAATTTATATTGATGATAATGATGAGGTCATTATAAATGTTTCATTTATTCAATCAATCAATCAATCAATCAATCCCATCATCAATGTCCTTTATGCGAGTATAAGGCACCTGTTGCTGTTACTGGCTCCTCAGTTGTGGCTGAGCAATAACCTGTGTAAAGAAAAGCAACAAACGAAATAATTTAAAATCACGTATGTCAATGTTGTCACAGTAGAAATCATTTGTCCAATACAGGAAAGATTTGTGAAATGGTTTTATTTTGAATTGGTCTAAAGAGGAACTTACTGTTAAAGTCATGGCAACAGTTTCCAAGGTACTGACAAGAGGTTTCACATGAACAGCTTCCAAAGCCATAGCCACAACTTTTATAGCAGGAATCTATAAAGATATTTTATATTTTTACTTTTTAATATCATGTTTAAATTATATTTTTACTATTTTTCATTAATATGTTTGTAATGTATCGCTACAATATGATTACATGTAGACTAGACAGATATCATTCTTTATCCTTAAATAGACTACAGACTATTAAAAACAGAAAAGTGAAAAACAAATAATGTTGTCATTCCTTATTTCAGGACTAACAACAAAACTTAAAATACTGTACATGCAAAGGGACCCATTGTTGTTGACTCTGTACAAAGTAAAGTAAATATAACATGAAATTATATTAGAATAACAATGATACACCCATATATCAATATGTATTTATTGGGATATTCACCTGTCCATGTCCATCCATTTGCTAAAGTTAATGCTGTAATACAGTACACAGACCAGACGTAATATTCATTTTATAATTTTCTCTCGATAAGTGTAATGCTTTACATGCCATTAAATACAGTAGTACTGTATAGCATCAAACACTGTAGTAAAACATTTGATCTTCTAGCTATAACCTTGCCTGAATCAGAAGATTAATTTAATGTAAGACCTTTTTTACCTTGAACGCCTAGAAAGACCCAGAGAAGATAAGCAGGAGCTTCCATCTTTATCCTTTAGGTCAGGTTTGTCTTCAACATTTCTGTCATCATTTTTATAGCCAAAACCAGCCTAAAAATGATAACACATTATATAATAATCCTTATAATTATTTCCTTATAACACAACAATATCCTGGAGCCTGTGATGGTAAAAAAATAAAATGACTGCATAACTGTGGAAAAGACACAGCTGGATGATCAGTGGCTCTTGGGAAATTTTATGGATTTATTTATTGACACAAACTTTATGATAATATAGTGATCAGAAATTTCAGTGTAGATAATCACAAAACATGATGGTTAAATTTACATTGGATCCAGAAGCAATACTTCCAGTCTATTTACCTCTATACAATAAGCAGACATTGCAGACAGTACATTACAAAAAGTTTTTAAAAGAGAATTTTAAAAGTTAGCCAGACCAGAATTTTTTTCTGTAAAGTATTACATAATAAGCATCCAACAGTTGTGGGTGGGGTTATTCTGAAAGTAACAATATTATCTGTACTGCACGATTACCCCATTATCACATTTTGTGTCAACATATAAATCCATAAATGAATACGACAGAAGCAGAGAATATCCAGCTGTGCCTTTTCCACGACAACTCAACAGATAGCCTATTACAAGTTTTTCATATCCTTCATTGGCAATGAAAAAAAAATGTGACCCTGTGTATGAAATCCATCTCTAATTCTCTAATAATCTAATTATGAAGCATCAAAGTTTGAATTCAGCCACTGATTTCACATTGATTTTAATATTTGACATGATCTTACTTGGTCAATAGTAAAGTTATTAAGGTTTTATTTTCACATAATGTTCTTTACATTTTGTGGGATGATTTTCCGTAAAGACTATATCACGACTAGGGTGGTCCTTTCTTTAACTTTTAAAAGTTCATACTCTCTGCCCACCAATATGTTTGAATAAAAAAAAATGTGGGCAAAATTTTTTCAATATTCATTAATATTTAGAGGTTGCTCATGACCTTTGAAGTTTAACACATTTGCGTATTATGTGATACTTTGTGCTAGCATGCATAATTGTTTAATATTATATACTTATGGCAGCAATAGATCTATTTGACCATGCTCCATGAAATTTAAACTCCTGTTTTGTTGTGATATGTCTTTCAAAGCAAGAAAGCTTCAATTTGAATAAAACACAATAGACAATATACACTGAGACAATGGCTGAAGCAACACGAAGCAAGTCCACTATATGGTTACTGGGATCAGAAGAGACTGAAATAACTGGAACAAAGTTACCCTTCAAGAAGCAAGTTTTATGTGTGTTGTGAATTTTTAAATTTTTGCAAAATTTCGGAAATATTCAAAGGCTTTGAGCAACCTCTAGATATTGTAGGAACAATTCAAAATTTTGCACAGTGTGTTTTTATTGATATCCTAACACATTTAGAGGGTGAGAGTTGAACATTTCAAACAAAAAATTAGACCCATTATAAGGACCATTCTAATAAAGACTTTAGCTGGGTTTGCGGGGAGGGCCAAAATTGTCAAATAGCTTCATGTTCTAAAAATGTACAGTTTCCAAATTATTATGCAAGTGACATATCCAGCCTGATCTCACAAAAATTCATACGTATTTGATGATTTGTCTAATCGTACAAAGTGAATCATACAAAAACATACAATTATCATACAAAACGATAACAAAACCCCATTTCTTTACTCACAAGTGCTGTGATACACTGGATAGTCTAGATCAGTGGTGAGGCTACATAAGGGCCATGGTGGCACAAGCCCACTCAAATTGACGGCTAGCCACCCAGTCAGAAGAGACACAAAATTAAAGCAAAAGAAAATATGTAAAAATGATAATAATCTTTTTAATAATCGCTCAAATGCGCATAATTCAGAAATAAATAACTATTTATATAGAAAGTGTATCATTTGGATGTGTTTCTGAACATTACAAATGTTAACATTCAAGCTATTTTATGAAGCATCCTTATAAGTAAGACCTTTGAAGGTGGGTGGCACTTGACAAAGAAGGGCTTGTATATATTAATATGTAACCATTTTATGTTCCATGCAGCAAATATGACAGATTTCTGTTCATTGCATTTTTTCTTTATTTTTAAGTGCATTCTGCATAAATATTTAGAACAGCATAGCTGGCTTTTTCAAGAATTTAAATAAACTGTTTAATCAACTAAAATTTTAAGTTCTCTAAAATATAACAACATCCACACAGTAATATAACTGTTGAGAGTAAAAGAAAATTACACATACTGACAGTGGAAAATGTGGTGTAATGATTTAGAGCTGATTCTGTGATCATGTAGTAAAGACATTAAATACATTTCACAAAGGCAATTAAATACTGCCTTTACAGATTTTGTATGTAATATCCATGAAATTTTTAAAATAAATATTTTGTTTAAATGTTATTAATCATACCCTAAAAAAGATTGTTCGATCTTTTCAGGAAAATCCTTTTTTAATTTTAATAATATGTTTAACATTTAAATAGCCTTATTGTATAGTAAAAAGTGACAATTTCAGTATCAGGGAGGCCATTCATCTGGTATCTACACCAATAATTACAAATGTGCAGAGTAAAAAATAAAGAATTTAAGCCATAAAGGCACAATAAATCAGAGAAATCAAGTTAATATAAACAATAGAAGCTTCAATGACAAGCACAGCTGTTTAGGAATGCTTTATTGATTTGGATTCAGAAGTGGTTAACAGAGATTTTTGATAATTATCACTGTTTTCAGGCAATGAAGATGATCTCTTCATTTCTTTCTCTTCTCAGACTTCTTCACACCAGGCCTTTCTCCTGGACAGAGAGATAAGGTAATGAATCATTCAGAAAGTCCATTACAACTGATAACCGTTACCAGTGGCTGCCAGTAACTTTTTAGAGGGCACACGATGCGAAGCTCGTCACAACATGTACAGTATGTTGCCTGTCATGTGTGTGGCTTGTCATTTCAAAATATATGTTTGGCAAGTCATGTACACACATCACATGTGAAATACAAAAAAACGAGCCTGCTGCAGACGCTTCAAATGGGTTTTTGATAAAAGAGACGCTCGCGTTTGCCAGATATTCACTTAATCTCAAGTGTATAGAGTTTAATGTTAAATTATGTTTTATTAACAAAGTTCGGGAGGAACACGTCAAATAAAATACCTAAGTGACTCCAGCTGTTTTCAATCAGTAGTCAATAGCACCAGCCGCTTACAATCGGTAATCAACAATACACCCAATCAGCTCGAAAGCAAGCCATATATAAATCACAGTTGAACTCACCGAAAATCCTTCGCATCTTTCAGAATCCCTCCTCCACCCCGTCTCCTCTCACTCACCAAGTTATTTCCTTAAAGTGGGGATACTCTGTGTTTCAGGCTCATTCCCTGCTCAGAGCCCTTTCCCCAGACAGCACGCCAAATACGTTTACAAATTTAATTTATTCAACTTATTTGTAAGTGTGAACTCGTGAAATAGTGTCTTGCGAGTATTTCATGAACATGAGTGTCTCTTTTACCATAAAACCTTTTGACGCGTGTGCAGCAGGCACGTTCTTTGACATGACACATGATGCACATGGTTCACGTGACGCAACAAACACATATTTTGAATTCGTGCCCCTCGGAAGAGACTTGCACAAGCCTGAACACACAATACGCATGCACATGAAGTCACCGTTGTCACAGATTTGTGTTTATGTGTTTTACACAGAAAGTTAACGCCATCATTTTGAACTTTAAAAATCATTTACAAAAGCTTATGTTTACAGAACCTGAAAATGCTGTTGTTATGTAAATGAACAGCCAAAACGGATGAAAAGTTTCCCATTTTGGTTAAAAACTTTGTCATAAAACCAAATTTCATATGCCTATTTTTCATTCTACATAGATTAATATATATAAAAAAATGTGTTCCTAAAGATCCAAAAGAATAATCTGAGTTACCCTCTGACCTTTGAGTGTGATTGGCCCCAGTATCACAGTATTGGTGTGGTGGTTGGATTCAAGGGACCTCTTGCGACGTAAACGGCACCCCTGACGACACCGAGAGTTGTAATCATTATCAGGGCAAATGATCACCTTACACTGCAGGTACACATTGGCATGTGTCCGAAGGAACTTAAAAGCCTGGAAACGGAACCGTGCGTAATACTGCTGACCGTTGATGTAGGAATAATATGTGCTGTCTCTGGGACATCTGAAACAAAACAGCGAAACTCAAATTTAATTTACGACTAACCCAGAATAATTTGAGCCATTAATATATATTGTTTAACACTGTCATGTACTATATGGTTAAGGAAGTAACAATTAAAAAAATAAACATCTATGTACTAGTCTATATACATCCTAAACTAAAAACATAAAATTTTCTGTGGTGTGATCTTACCCATTACGCAGCAGGTCATAGGAGCGGGTTTTGAAGTCATTTGGATCTGGAGATGCAACACAGGTCTCCAGGAAGAGATCCAGGCTCGTATCAGGTCTGTTTAGCCAAACCTGAACATACATGTATTGGTTAAGGTTCACCTCATATGGAGAGTGAAAAATTTGTTGGTTGAAACTGCTAGAGGTGAAAAAGGCAATGCTGGCATTAAAGCGACCCGCTCCTGTGATGTTAGCATTGATGTCCTCTTTAGCCTTGTAGAGTATCTGCACCACAGTGTCCGGCTCCATTCTGCAGCCCACATGTAACAGAAACTGTGGCTGAAGGGTGATCTCGCCCGATTTAGACTGAGATGCCCGCACGTTGTTGGTGTAAGCAACATAACCATTCATCATCTACAGAGAAAGAGATGTTGTTTAATTCACAGAATGCAGAGCATAATAAGACAGAAGGGCAGTGTTGATGATTTCCTCCTTTTTATTATTTAAGCACTAAATTCTTGAATGTTGCTACAAAAACATGTGATTATACCTCTTTGCCAGTGCCACACGTGTTGAGAGAGAAGCGGAACACAACCTCAGTACTGTTAATGGTGGGTCTGCACCGATGGTCATCCACATAAAGGTAATTTCCATTGAACCCAAGTGAATTCAGGTACGATGCTCTAATGACAATGACCATGTTGTCTGAAGAACAGTCCACACGACCTGCAGAGCAAGAGTTTTATTCATTTTATTTACTTTAATAAGCATATTTACTACAATATGCCCCCTTCAGCTTATTACCTTGATCTGCGGTCAGAGAGCTTGTGAACTGAGCTTTAAAGCCATGGCTGACACCAGAGTGGTCACTCCTGAAGACAACGGTCAAGTATCGAGAAGATGAGTGAAACGTCTGGTGTGTGGTGTCATTGAAGCAGATCCTTCCCAATTGTTGATGACCAATAGAAGAACCATCATGTACAGAGATGTAGTCACAGTCACAGCAGCGATCTAATCTAAAAGAACCAGAAACAATCAGAAAGATAACTGAACCAGAAGAGTTTGATTTAATTTTAATAGCCATTAAGACTGTCAAATGACTTTCGTTGTTTACAATGTTTCTAGTTGCATCTTTAGTGATTTTGCAACGGTTTACTGTCTTGTCCAAAGAAGTGGATTTTTTTTAAACGTAGATGTCTTTGCAAAAGAAAAAGGAAAACACTTGCATGCAGCATAAGACCAACAACAGTCAAATTAGTTAAATACCAATCAAATGACTAAGGTGACATTAATTTAAAGGTGAAAATAATATTTTCATTGCCATCAAAGTGAAATTACTGAACCTAATAATAAGAGCCGGACAAAATGCTAATTTACAAGAAAACATGTCACCTCCTCAAGTAATGATCATACCTGTAATTAAGGTAAACACTTAGAAATATGTAGGATAGAACACAGGATAGAAACTCTTGAAGAGAGTTAAAATGTGCATTAATTTCAGGTTGCTACTGGTACTGAAATGCACATCAAAACTACTCAATAGTAAGATTGTTCATGAAAATATTTTAATGATTAAAAGGCAAGACATCTGTTGATAGCAAACATAATCCCACCAACACTGCAATAAAGCTGATCTTTCACTTACTGTACATCAGCAAATGACAAGAAGAGCCTCTGTCCTGGCTGAGCAGAGAGATACCACACACAGTGTGCATTGTCGTAATAATAGTGTGGATAGTTGGGACTGGAAAACAGCCCAGAACCATACAGGAGTGCTCCACATGCTGGGTGATTATCTGCAGATCAGAAGAAATTAAGTATAGTTACAAACAAGTATCCTAATAATCAAGATACAGGATCAGAATAGAAAATCCAAGCTGTTACAATAGTGCTATACCTGTTATGGGTGGCCATGAGGTTGTAGGCGCTGGGCAATACACTGAGTCAAAGAGGGAAAAATGAATAAAGCTTTAGCTTCAGATGCATTTTTGGGCAATATGCTTTGATAAATCATGCACAATATGACCAGATTTTATTATAAAAAATTTATGAAAGCATACATTCTGACTTTTTCACACAGTTAAATAACTGGACTCTCATGCTAAACATGGGCAAAGCTTCAGAGACCAATTAGGATGTAGGACGGAGGGTTCTTACAAGTTTTGAAAAGTTTAATTCGACTACTGATTCTGTTACCTAATGAGTGCTGGAAGTACAGTGGAAGTCCTTATATTGGCACTCCACCCTGGAATAGCGCGCACATGCTGACTAAAAGCTGACAAAAAATCATCGTCACCAAAGAAGTGTTTTTTGTTTGTGAGATAAATTGAAGCTTGTTCAGCTTCTCAATAAACCCAGCATTATGGGAACAGTGGATGCAGTTTGTTTTTCCAGGGTAGCAGTAGAGTTTGTTTAACACTGAATTTTGTTGAAATGAGGTGACCCCAGTGATAACACAACCATTTATGAGTTGCAGGCAAGGCTTTAAACCGGTATAGATCACGACACATTTGCAAGTGTTTCAAAGGCTTGCAAATGTTAACACTTAAGTAATATTAAACAATTTAACCACAAAAAGGCGCTTAAGTGAAACATTTTCTGAACACACAGACGCACATGCGATTGAATGTGTCCAGTCCAACTCCAATCAAACGTGATTATCCCTATGCCCTTCAAAGATCAGAACTCCTGATGTATAAACTTGAGACAGAGTTGTGCTACTGTGTCTCATACTGTATTCCATTAAAAAACATTTGGCAAATAAAGCACTGAAAAACAACGTAATTTTCACTTTATGTGGAGCGAATGTTTCTGGTGCATCTTCTTCCCGAAATGCCTTTTGGAATTAGTCCTCTGTTTGTGTGTGTGCACGTGTTTAAGTGCACTCAACAAATGTAGGCTTGTCAGAATTACAGTTATGCCGCTTACATAATGTAGCCTTTTTTAATGTTTAATGATGACAAGATGAAGACTTAAGGAAAATTATGTAGACTAATAATTTAAGTTTAACGATCAGCCTACTTATTTGTATGTCCCACAGTTGACATGGAAAGTTTTTAACCATTTCGGGAACTTTATTTTTGTTCTAACCGGTTCAGGAATATAAATTTTAGTGTTGAACCGAAAACTGGAAACGTTAAAATACTGTTTCTGTTCGGAACGAACCAATTGGGAAAAAAATCTGGTTAAAATCCCTGGTTGCAGGCGTTAAGTAAAACTGTAATAATGTCTGTGCTTTGTTGACAATCGGCAGTGTTGGGAAAAGTTACTTTTAAAAGTAATGCATTACAATATTAAGTTACTACCCAAAAAAGTAACTAATTGCGTTACTTAGTTACTTTTCATGGAAAGTAATGCTTTCGTTACTTTTAAGTTAGTTTTGCGTTACTTTTTCTTACTTAGCTGATGCTTTATCTCTTTCAGGTCTTGCAATTGTTTTTTATGATCGCAAAAATGTCAAGCTCTGGCCTGCCATCTCCGTTTCTGACTCAAACTGTTCCCTCTCAGGCGCACAGAGTGCGTAATTTTATGTTAATATGTTCAGTTTAATTCAGTACATTATTTAGTTTTTAAATGGAATTAATTAAACTGAAAAGTAACTCGCATTACTTTTTTTTAAAAGTAACTCAAATATTAATGTGTAAATTTATAAAGTAATCCGTTACTTTACTCGTTACTTCAGAAAAGTAATATTATTACGTAATGCGCATTACTTGTAATGCGTTACCCCCAACACTGACAATCATATGCAATAATGTAAATTGCACAAACATTTAGTGAATCATAAGTTATAAATCAGAGTGAATCAGAGAAAGCATAGATATGTATAAAGGCTAGATGTCTTACGGCGGAGTCTCTAACGGCATCACCTGGCAGCCATCTTACCTCAGACAGCTCGCTCACTCGTAGCATTGAGTTTATTGGTGCAGGTACTTTTAATGACCATAACTTGATCAATTTTCTACCGATATTCAAACGGTTTGTTTTTTTACAAACGTTATTAACGTGGCTATGATTCTGGATGCTTTAACATGTTTCATGAATTTTTTTATTTATTTTTAGTATAAGTATGCAGTGTCGTAGGTACATCTTTGACGTTTATAACAAACCAAACCGTTTGAAAATCGGTAAAAATTAAGCAAGTTATGGTCATTTAAAAGTACCTACATCATTAAAACGTAATGCTACGAGTGAGCGAGCGCCCTGTGGTAAGATGGCCGCCAAAATGCGGACTTTCCACTTAATTGGCCAGCAGCGAGGGTGAGACATCTAGCCTTTATACAAATCTATGAGAGATAGTGGGATAATGTTTTGTGCTCATGACTGGCTCCGCCCATGGTACGCCTCCAGAAGCTTAGCTTTTTTAAAATACAGGTATAGCTGATCTGTCTTTTATAAACCTTATAAAACTTAAGACTCTTTGAAGTTATGAAGGATGCAGAACTACTATCTGTTCTCAAGATTAGCATGAGATTGGCAGAAACAGTGTTTGTTATGTGACCTTTAAAGCAGAATTATTTTATTATTAAGTAGTATTTAATTTATACATAGCAAATCAAGAGATTGCAGCTCTGAGAAAGTTTTATCTATTATCCTCCTGTAACTTACACTCATAGTCAGCGCAACAGTTGCCATGGTACTGACAAGAGCTCTTGCATGAACAAGGGCCAAAGTCAATATCACAGCTTTTCGCGCAAAAGTGGTCCCCATAAATATCTAAGGACAAAAGAAAATATATTAATTTATTATTACCACTCTGATATGAATGACTACAGAAGGGCTTTACACACTTTAAGAAGTTAACCCTTAGGTTAGAGATAACCCTGGGTATTCATAATCTGACGTTTCACACTGTGCATTCCTAAACCCTAAAAGCCAATCAGAATCTAGCATTTTAGAGAGCTGTGTATATGTGTAATAGGTTTTAGGTATCATTAGAATCAGTATTCAGATTCAAGAATTACAAAAACACTTTTAGTATGAACAGCGTGAAATGTGAAACTCATAACCCAGGATTCTGTTAACCTGCGGTTAAGAATAACCTTGGGTTAACTATTTCAAGTTAGGAAAACTCTAATGTCACAATACTATATATTACGTTCTGTCGAGCCTGTTTTCATGGTTGTACTGGTTGTTGTGGACTCTGCGAAGAGAGACAAGAGAAAATATATTAATTTATTATTACCACTGTCATTAATTTATTATTTATTAGTAATTTATTATTATCACTGATTAATGATTACAGAAGGGCTTTTCACACTTGAAATAGTTAACCCCAGGTTATTCTAAACCCTGGGTTAACAGAGTCCTGTGAAGAGTATTACACTGTTTATACTTTACCAGGGGTTAAGTGCAGTGTGAAAAAACTAAAGGCCGTTCCATACGGTACGCGGCAACCGCAAGTGTTTAGTTCTTTTTCAATAGGAGACGTGCGGAAAGTGGAAAAATGGGGGCGGTTACAGAGGTGAAGCGGAGTTGGTCCACACGCCTTGCTCGTGCACCCAAAATTATGTTCCTTCTCCAGACATGGTACTTCATGACAGGCGCCATTGAAGATAAACATATTTGCACTAAATGCTGCACAAAACGCTTCCAATACAAGAGAAAAGCTGAAGCCACGCAGCGATTTTGCCGCTTACCGCGTACCGTATGAAACGGCCATTAGACAGAAGACAGAGACTGAAGTCTCCTTAAACTGAAAAATTGAATATCTAAGTTTTAGGTATCTTTAGAATCAATATTCAGATTCAAGTTTGACAAAAACACTTTTAGTATGAACATTGTGAAACATGAAACTCATAACCCAGGATTCTGTTAGAATAACCTATTTCAAGTGAGAAAACCCTAATGTCACACTACTGTATATTACGTTCTGTCGAGCTTGTTGTCATGGTTGTAGTGGTTGTTGTGGACACTGGGCAAGACCCTGTGTAAAAAGAAGAAAATTAAATAAAACAACAACAACAACGTCAAAAACAAAAAACAGAACTTCCACAACTTTGAGTTGAACATAATGGTAGTTTTTGTTATACTGTATTATTGTATTTGTGCTGTTATTTTGACACATGGGGACAGCTGTTGCATATCGTCACCTTCCTAAAATAATTGCCTAAGTCATTTTTTCAGGTTTCTCAGAAAACACAAATAAATTGAACTAACTTCAGAGGTTGAGTAGATTTGTGTTCCTCTTGATGCAGCTGCCATTTAGAAAAGCTTGTAAAATTGCCTAAGTCTCAATGACTTAGGCAAAATAAAACAGCCTAAGTCATGCTCTTGACTTAGGCCATTATACTACAGGGGTAGAATAGCATGATCTGTTCAAATGAGGATGTGAGCGATTTTACCAGACATGGCCAGGATCATGAGGAGATGACTTATGAAAAAAAATATATATATATATTTTAGGAAGGTGAAGATATGAAAAACTGAGTAGATTTTAGTTAATATATTTTTGAGTGAATTCGAGGAACTTACACTCGTAGTCAGGGCAACAGTTGCCATGGTACTGACAAGAGCTCTTGCATGAACAAGGGCCGAAGTCAATATCACAGCTAAACGCGCAAAAGTAATCCACATAAATATCTAAGGACAAGAGAAAACATATCAATTTACTATTACCACTCTGATTATGAATTACTACAGAAGGGCTTTTCACACTTTAAGTAGTTAACCCTTAGGTTATTCTAAACCACAGGTTAACAGAATCCTGGGTTACGAGTTTCACACTGTTTATCTAAACAAGTAGTTAAGAGATAACCCAGGGTATTCATAATGTGAAGTTTCACAATGTGCATTCCTAAACCCTTAAAGCCAATCAAAATTTAGCATTTTAGAGAGCTGTGTCATCACTCAGTTGACCATCCCACGGGGTCACAACAATGCCTCAGGTAAGTATTAAGGGATATCAACATCAAGTCCTATACAATTGTTGTTGAGTAATTGCGGTAGTTTGCCACAGTTTCCCACTGAACCTGCATTAACGACGACAGTGGGGCCTCTGGCCTTAGTCAAACAGGTTGGCACGTATGGTCGGGTTGCAGTGAGATTTTGGCGTTTTTGTGTGGTCTTCTGTGTTGCGGCAAATAGTATGTTAGAGACTGAGGTTAGGTCATGTCAAGGGTTTATGCACAGAAACGAAAAGGGAAACCTCAGGAGATGGAAGGGCTGAGGAGTAGTGTGGGAGAGGGTCACTCAATTAATTATACCACAGAGTCTCATCGGTGCCTCAAGTATGCATGAAAGGAAATCAACATCAAGTCCTATACAACAGATCAGAGCAAGGTCTATAACCCTAGGTTAGTTCAATGGATAATCCGCTTCTAAATTACAAGTGTGAAATGCTCCATAACCCAGGGTTAACACAGGTTGTACAGTCTCCTTAAACTAATGAATTGATTTTCTAGGGTTTAGGTATCATTAGAATCAGTATTCAGACTGAAGATAAAAAACACTTTTACTATGAACATTGTGAAACGTGAAACTCATAACCCAGGACTCTGTTAACCCGGGGTTTAGAATAACCTTGGGTTAACAATTTTTTAAGTGAGAATACCCTAATGTCACAATACTTTATATTACGTTCTGTTGTCATGGTTGTACTGGCTGTTGTGGACACTGAGAAGAGAGACAAGAGAAAATATATTAATTTATTATTATCACTGTGATTAATGAAGGGCTTTTAACACTTGAAATAGTTAACCCAAGGTTATTCTAAACCCTGGGTTAACAGAATACTGTAAAGAGTTTCACATTTTACACTGTTCATACTTAACCAGGGGTTGAGAGATAACCAAGGGTTAAATGCAGTGTGAAAAGACTAAGACAGAAAACATTCTCCTAAAACTGATGAATTTATTATGTAAGTTTTAGGTATCGTTAGAATCAGTATTCAGATTGAAGTTTTACAAAAAAACACTTTTAGTATGAACAGTATGAAATGTGAAACTCACAACCCAGGATTCTGTTAACCCAGGGTTTTAGAATAACCTATTTCAAGTGTGAAAACCCTAATGTCACAATACTGTATATTACGTTCTGTCGAGCCTGTTGTCATGGTTGTACTGGTTGTTGTGGACACTGAGAAGAGAGAAAAGAGAAAATATATTAATTTATTATTACCACTGTGAATAATTATAGAAGGGCTTTTCACACTTGAAATAGTTAACCATAGGTTATTCTAAACCTCGGGTTAACAGAATCCTGTGAAGAGTTTCACATTTTACACTGTTTATATTTTACAAGGGGTTAAGCGCAGTGTAAAAAGACTAAGACAGAAGACATTCTCCTTAAACTGATGAATTGATTATCTAAGTTTTAGGTATCGTTAGAATCAGTATTCAGATTCAAGTTTAACAAAAAACACTTTTAGTATGAATAGTGTGAAACTCATAACCCAGGATTCTGTTAACCTGGGGTTTAGAATAACCGATTTCAAGTGTGAAAACCCTAATGTCACACTACTGTATATTACGTTCTGTCGAGCCTGTTGTCTTGGTTGTTGTGGACACTGGGCAGTACACTGTGTAAAAAGAAGAAAATAGAGTAAAACAACACCAACAACATCAACAACAAAACACAGAACTTCCACTACTTTGAGTTGAACATACGGTAGTTTTTGTTATATTATTGTATTGGTGCTGTTATTTTGACACAGGATCATGAGGAGATGACTTATGAAAAATATATATATATATTTTAGGAAGGTGAAGATATGGAAAACTGAGTAGATTTTAGTTATTAAATATAAATATAAATATTTGGGTGATTTTGAGGAACTTACACTTGTAGTCAGGGCAACAGTTGCCATGGTACTGACAAGAGCTCTTGCATGAACAAGGGCCGAAGTCAATATCACAGCTAAACGCGCAAAAGTAATCCACATAAATATCTGAGGACAAGAGAACATATATTAATTTATTATTACCACTCTGATTATGAATGACTACAGAAGGGCTTTTCACACTTTAAGTAGTTTACCCTTAGGTTATTCTAAACAACTGGTTAACAGAATCCTGGATTAAGAGTTTCACACTGTTTATGCTTAACCAGGGGTTAAGAGATAACCCCGGGTATTCATAATCTGATGTTTCACACTGTGCATTCCTAAACCCTTAAAGCCAATCAGAATCTAGCATTTTAGAGAGCTGTGTAATTCTTCAGAGCATGGTTTTATAACCCTAGGTTAGTTTCATGGATAATCCGCTTCTACATTACAAGTGTGAAATGCTCCATAACCCAGGGTTAAGACAGGTTGTACGGTCTCCTTAAACTAATGAACTGATTTTTTAGGTATCATTAGAATCAGTATTTAGACTGAAGATAAAAAAACACATTTAGTATGAACAGCGTGAAATGTGAAACTCATAACCCAGGACTCCGTTAACCCGTGGTTAAGAATAACCTTGGGTTAACTATTTCAAGTTAGGAAAACCCTAATGTCACAATACTGTATATTACGTTCTGTCGAGCCTGTTTTCATGGTTGTACTGGTTGTTGTGTACTCTGCCAAGAGAGACAAGAGAAAATATGTTAATTTATTATTATCACTGTGATTAATGACTACAGAAGGGCTTTTCACACTTGAAATAATTAACCCCAGGTTATTCTAAACCCTGGGTTAACAGAATCCTGTGAAGAGTTTCACATTTTACACTGTTTATACTTTACCAGGGGTTAAGTGCAGTGTGAAAAGACTAAAAGCCATTCCACACGGTATGCGGCAACCGCGAGTGTTTAGTTCTTTTTCAATAGGAGACGTGCGGAAAGCGGGAAAACTGGGGCAGTTACAGAGGTGAAGCGGTGTTGGTCCACACTGCACATGCACCCAAAATTCTGTTCCTTCTCCGGACATGGTACTTCATGACAGGCGCCATTGAAGATAAACATATTTGCACTAAATGCTGCACAAAACGCTTCCAATACAAGAGAAAAGCTGAAGCCACGCGGCGATTTTGCCGCTTACCGCATACCGTATGAACAGGCCATTAGACAGAAGACAGTCTCCTTAATCTGAAGAATTGAATATCTAAATTTTAGGTATCGTTAGAATCAGTATTCAGATTCAAGTTTGCCAAAAACACTTTTAGTATGAACATTGTGAAACATGAAACTCATAACCCAGGATTCTGTTAACCTAGGGTTTAGAATAACCTATTTCAAGTGAGAAGAAAACCCTAATGTCAAACTACTGTATATTACGTTCTGTCGAGCCTGTTGTCATGGTTGTAGTGGTTGTTGGGGGCACTTGGCAAGACCCTGTGTAAAAAGAAGAAAATAAAGTAAAACAACAACAACAACGTCAAAAACAAAAAAACAGAACTTCCACAACTTTAAGTTGAACATAATGGTAGTTTTTGTTATACTGTATTATTGTATTTGTGCTGTTATTTTGACACATGGGGACAGCTGTTGCATATCGTCACCTTCCTAAAATAATTGCCTAAGTCATTTTTTCAGGTTTCTAAGAAAACACAAATAAATGGAACTATCTTCAGAGGTTGAGTAGATTTGTGTTCCTCTTGAGGCAGCTGCCATTTAGAAAAGCTTGTAAAATTGCCTAAGTCTCAATGACTTAGGCAAAATAAAACAGCCTAAGTCATGCTCTTGACTTAGGCCATTATACTACAGGGGTAGAATAGCATGATCTGTTCAAATGAGGATGTGAGCGATTTTACCAGACGTGGCCAGGATCATGAGGAGATGACTTATGAAAAAAATATATATATTTATTTTAGGAAGGTGAAGATATGAAAAACTGAGTAGATTTTAGTTAATATATTTTTGAGTGAATTCGAGGAACTTACACTCGTAGTCAGGGCAACAGTTGCCATGGTACTGACAAGAGCTCTTGCATGAACAAGGGCCGAAGTCAATATCACAGCTAAACGCGCAAAAGTAATCCACATAAATATCTAAGGACAAGAGAAAACATATTAATTTACTATTACCACTGTGATTATGAATTACTACAGAAGGGCTTTTCACACTTTAAGTAGTTTACCCTTAGGTTATTCTAAACCACGGGTTAAAGAATCCTGGGTTACGAGTTTCACACTGTTTATACTAAACAAGGGGTTAAGAGATAACCCAGGGTATTCATAATCTGACGTTTCACACTTTGCATTCCTAAACCCTTAAAGCCAATCAGAATCTAGCATTTTAGAGAGCTGTGTCATCACTCAATTGATCATCCCAGAGGGTCACAACAATGCCTCAGGTAAATATTAAGGGATATCAACATCAAGTCCTATACAATAGACCAGTGTTGTTGGGTAATTGCTGTAGTTTGCCAACGTTTCCCACTGAACCTGCATTAATGACTACAGTGGGGCCCTTGGCCTTAGTCAAAAAGGGTTGGCACGTATGGTCGGGTTGCGGTGAGATTTTGGCGTTTTCTTGTGGTCTTGTGTGTTGCGGCAAATAATATGCCATACAGAACCGTTTGCCACTGAACCTGCATTAATGACAACAGTGGGGCCCTTGGCCTTAGTCAAAAAGGGTTGGCACGTATGGTCGGGTTGCGGTGAGATTTTGGCGTTTTCTTGTGGTCTTGTGTGTTGCGGCAAATAATATGCCATACAGAACCGTTTGCCACTGAACCTGCATTAATGACTACAGTGGGGCCCTTGGCCTTAGTCAAAAAGGGTTGGCACGTATGGTCGGGTTGCGGTGAGATTTTGGCGTTTTCTTGTGGTCTTGTGTGTTGCGGCAAATAATATGCCATACAGAACCGTTTGCCACTGAACCTGCATTAATGACAACAGTGGGGCTTCTGGCCTTAGTCAAACAGGTTGGCGTGTATGGTTGGGTTGCAGTGAGATTGTGACGTTAGAGAGTGGGGTTAGGTCATGTTAAGAGTTTATGCACTGAGTTACGAGAAAGGAGAAACCTCAGGAGATGGAAGGGCTGAGAAGTAGTGTGGCAGGGGGTTACTCCATTAACTATCCCACAAAGTCTCATCAGTGCCTCAAGTATGCCTTAAGGGAAATCAACATCAAGTCCTATACAACAGATCTGATCATCTGGTGAACCAGTGACTGCTGTGAAAGGGCAGCTGACCACAAGGGAAAGACCTTGTAACAGCATGGAAGAACAGCTGACAGGAGGGAACAAACCCCAACGGGGCCGCCAAGGGCTAGCTACGCGTGGTGGCGGGTTCCAAAACGAGAGGTGTATGGGTCGCACCCACACATAGCTACGAAAAGTCCTAAGAAGAAAACACCCCCTGAGACAGGGAGAGTGGGGGCGGAAGATGGCTCATCGGCGGATAACCCGGTAATGAACACAGAAATGGAACAGACTACGAGATTGATGATCAGAATACCTGAGGCTCTGATAGCTACAGCAGGACAAAAGCTCCAGAACTGCATTTGTGGTTGGACAAAGGCTACTTCCACCCAAGGCCTGAAGATACACCAGGACAAAAAGGGGTGCCTAAAGAAGGGTCAACAGGGAAGCCGCATTGACAGCTTCTTTCTGAGAAACAGGCCGAGTAAGTCGACAGAAGTTCAGTAGCATGACACACACCACAGTCTGCAGGACATCAACACCCCTTCCCTAGACAAGGAACAACATGGAACAAGAGGGCAACCTGAACCCAACCCATCATGACCAACAGCAGAAAAGAAGATTCAGGAGCGAAGGCCATTAGTCAAGTGGCCAAAAGCCTGCAACAAGACAATGTGGAAGGAGAGCAACACCGATCTCTGCAACATACTGGAAGGGATCAGAGGCACAGCCATGAAAAATTGGAAAGGATGGGCGATCTTATCTATGCCTATGGCTTGGAATGATTTTGAGTGGTCGAAGACAAACAAGCTACTCGTTCAGTCCCCACCAAGTCCAGAAGGCAGACAGAAATAGATCGCCTAGTCAAGGAGAGGAGGCAGTTGAAGAAGCAATGGGGGAAGGCCATAGAGGAGGAGAAGAAGGGTATAAACCTGTTGCAGAAAGAGATTAAGGGCAGGCATGCACCACAGAGGAGAGCTGAAAACCTCCTGGGGAAGCACAGAAGGAAGAAGTACCTGCAAATAAACAACTTGATTGACACGTAAATCCAGAAAGCAGGCATCTCAGGCTTCTCTGGTTGTGTAGAACACGCTAGTGTCATCTGACATCAGATCCAGGTCGCCAAAAAAGTGGGAACAGAATTTCACGTGGTGTTCCTGGATATCGCATATGCCTTTGGCTCAGTCCCTCGCAACCTCCTGTGGACAGCCTTTGACTACTTTAGAGTCCCAGCAGCTCTCACAATCCTTGTCAAGGCCTATGTTAAGGACGTCCAACTTTGTGTGACAACAGCAGAGTTCACAACAGCTTGGCAACACCTGGAAGTGGGAATCATGGCCGGCTGCGCCTTCTCCCCATTGGCCTTCACCCTGGCAATGGAGGTCATCATTCGGGCCTTCAGATGGACAGTTGGCTGACAGCGAATAAGACCTTTGCTGAGGCTGCCGCCAGTCAGAGCCTACATTAAGTAAGCTCCAGGAAAACATTGAACGAGAAGCCAGTGAAGAGCCTAGGTCGTTGGTATGATGCCTCCCTTAGAGACAAAGAGCAGCTAGACCAGCTTAGGAAGGAGGTAGCCAGTGGCCTGGAGAACATCGACACCTAGCTGAAGCTCTGGTGCATGCTGTATGGACTACTTCCATGTCTCCTGTGGCCAATAACCCCAGTAGCGCCTCACTGCAGAATACGACATCCAGGGGGCGGGGTTGGATTCAGATCCAGGTGCGGAGCTGGATCCAGATCCAGAGATCCCATTGGTCGGCAGTTTTACCACAAAACACGTCATACACGTGTTGCTGCGTTCCCATTTCCACTTTAAGTCGTAACTAAATTAAGTTATTCTTTTGACATAAAAACGAACTTTACTTATGACTACAATAAAATTAGTGCCTTTAGGGTGAAATGTAAGTTTTTTGCTATAATGTTTTGGTGTAAAACATTCCGGGTAAGCCTACTACGAGTAATCTTACCACATGCAGTTTAAGACCTATGAATGGATACAGTATAAATATGCATAATTATTAAAATATATAGGCTATGGCATGTTATTTAGAAATTAATAAATTGAATGTTTATTAGGAAAACAGGTTTACCTCGTAGATGGTTTACTTTTTTATTTGCTAATAAAGGATATCAAATAAATTTGTTTTTATATTCACTCGTATGAATATGTGTAATAAGTGGGATAATGTACAAATAAATCCCTTCAGTGATATCACACTGTCTGGAATACTTTCTAAATTATGAATCTTTCTCGACTATATTATTAATCAAACGTACACTTAAATTGATAAGAGCAAACGTTGGCGATCACAGGTTGCAACTAATTGCGTGCTGCAAAAACGCAAATATACTGGTTCATTTGGCGGAACAAAGTATATAAAGTGGGAGGAGTTGGATCTAGATCCAACCCCGCCCCCTGGATGTTGTCTTCCGCAGTGAGAACCATCTCAATAACCCTCTTTGAAGTCCAACTCTCAAAGGTGGAAAAGCTGGAGAAATTGCTCAACTCATATGTAAGGAAGTGGCTTGGCCTTCCCAGGTGCCTCAGCAGTATTGGACTTTATGGCAAAGGGATGCTACACCTGCCCCTTACCAGTCTGTTAGAGGAGTACAAGTGTGCCAAAGCCAGACTCGAGATGATGCTACTAGATTCGAGTGATCCATTTGTAGCCCAAGCTGCCCCCATCTTGGCCACGGGTAGGAAGTGGACCCCATTGGCTGCAACCGAGCAGGCAAAGGCAGCACTCAGACACAAGGACATCGTGGGCCAAGTGCAGGAGGGAGGAGTGGTCTTGGACTTGGGGCCAATACACCAGTGTGGAGCAAAGCCTCTCCATCTCAAAGACGCAGGATGGTGGTCCAGGAGGTACATCAGTAGAAGGAAGAAGAAGCTGTGCCCAAGCTGTGGCACAGGCAAAGCAAGGGCAGTGGATGGCATGGGAAGGAGTGGAAAAGATCTCCTGGAAAGATCTATGGGAGATGGAGGTATTCAGGGCAAGTTTTACTGTCAGGGCAGCCTACGATGTCCTACCTTCTCCCACAAACCTAAGCCAATGGTATGCCGAGGACCCCACGTGCCCTCTATGCCAAAGTCTAGCAACACTGAAGCACATCTTAGTGGGAGGCAAGATCAATCTCACCCAAGGCCGTTACACTTGGCGGCACAACCAGGTGCTGAAGTGTCTTGTTGCAGTGTTGGAAAGTCGACGGACAAGTGTGCATGCCCTTCCTCCCCATCATCCCAGTGGCAGGCAACACCAAAGCTGAGGTACGCTGAACTTGCAACTGATGCGCAACAACAAGGCTGGAATGTGAAGGTATGCCCAGTGGAAGTAGGTTGCAGAGGTTTCATAGCCACCACAATAGCCAGTCTACTCCAGGAGATGGGAGTGCGAGGAAAGGCCCACCGGCAGGCAGTCAAAGACCTTTCCGCGGCTGCAGAAAAGGGAAGCCAATGGCTGTGGGTGAACCGCCTGGGTCTTCAAGTGAGTTGATGGCATCTAGGGAGTGAACCTGGGACGCCAGGATTCACTGCTGAACCCTCTGGAGGTGTCGTGGGCCTATCAGCGAAACAACTAGGAAGGAGGGCGCCCACTTGACAACCCAAAGGGTGCCATCACTCAATTGACCATTACACGGGGTCGCACAATGCCTCAGGTAAGTATTAAGGGATATCAACATCAAGTCCTATACAATAGACCGGTGTTGTTGAGTAATTGGGGTAGTTTGCCACAGTTTGCCACTGAACCTGCATTAACGACCACAGTGGGGCCTCTGGCCTTAGTCAAACGGGTTGGCACGTATGGTCGGGTTGCGGTGAGATTTTGGTGTTTTCTTGTGGTCTTGTGTGTTGCGGCAAAAAGTATGCCATACAGAACCGTTTGCCACTGAACCTGCATTAACGATGACAGTGGGACTTCTGGCCTTAGTCAAACGGGTTGGTGTGTATGGTCTGGTCGTGGTGAGATTGTGGCCTTAGAGACTGAGGTTAGGTCATGTCAAGGGTTTATGTTACGAAAAAGGAGAAACCTTAGGAGATGGAAGGGCTGAGGAGTAGTGTGGGAGAGGGTCACTCAATTAATTATACCACAGAGTCTCATCGGTTCCTCAAGTATGCATTAAGGGAAATCAACATCAAGTCCTATACAACAGATCAGAGCAAGGTCTATAACCCTAGGTTAGTTTAATGGATAATCGGCTTCTAAATTACAAGTGTGAAATGCTCCATAACCCAGGGTTAAGACAGATTGTACAGTCTCCTTAAACTAATGAACTGATTTTCTAGGTTTTAGGTATCATTAGAATCAGTATTCAGATTGAAGATAAAAAAACACTTTTAGTATGAACATTGTGAAATGTGAAACTCATAACCCAGGATTCTGTTACCCCGGGGTTTAGAATAACCTTGGGTTAACTATTATTTAAGTGGGAATACCCTAATGTCACAATACTTTATATTTTACGTTCTGTTGTCATGGTTGTACTGGTTGTTGTGGACACTGAAAAGAGAGACAAGAGAAAATATATTAATTTATTATTACCACTGTGATTAATGACAATAGAAAGGCTTTTAACACTTGAAATAGTTAATCCAAGGTTATCCTTAACCCTGGGTTAACAGAATACTTTGAAGAGTTTGACATTTTACACTGTTAATACTTATCCAGGGGTTGAGAGATAACCAAGGGTTAAGCGCAGTGTGAAAAGACTAAGACAGAAGACATTCTCCTTAAAGGGGGGGTTTAATGGTATTTCAAGCATTCTGACTTATTAACACAGTTATAGAGTTGTTTCCTCATGCTAAACGTAGGCAAAGTGTCAAAAATGCAGTTGGGCGTGTTTCAGAGTATTTCTGTGCCGAATGCACTTCGCCAGGGTTCGTACAAGTTTCGGCTAATTTTTTTCGATTACGGTTCTAACTGACGTTTCAGGGGTTTTCGATACGTATCACTTCTTTATATGGGCTTCCGCCGGAAAACTTCCCCTGAAAAACCCCGCCCAGCCGTCAGTCAGCGGGAGACGCTAGAGCTTGCTAACAGCTTATCACGCCACTCAGCTTTGTTTAATTTCAAAAGTCAACAATGGCACAACAAGAAGTGTGTTTTTGGATGTAAGGAGAAGACATACAGCCTTATGGAAACAATGGATATAGTTTATTATCCGGATTAGCAGCGGAGTTTTGCGTGTGTGTGTTTGATGCGGTGGATTTTCATGACGAGTTACACGCGGTAAGTAAGACTTTTGTCTTATGTTGGAAATAGGCGCGTGTATATTATATAAATGACACGAACATGTAGTGAATCATAAGTTAAAACAGTGTTGTATAGTGTTGCATGACTCGTACTCGCTCCTCCCGTGTTATAACTCCTCCTTCTTCATTTTTTCGTACGTTATCGGAAAGATTCGGTAAAGCTAATCTTTCTTTTATAAATCTGATTAAACTAAAGACTCTTCAGAGATATAAAGGATGTCATACTACTCCATAGGTACTCCAGATTAATATCAGAAATGCAGAAACAGCGTGTGTTACGTGAGCTTTAAACTGATGAATTTAGTATCTAAGTTTAAGGTATCGTTAGAATTAGTATTCAGATTGAAGTTTTACAAAAAAAAACACTTAGTATGATAAATATGGAACGTGAAAATCATAACCTACAGTAGGGTTCTGTTAACCCAGGGTTTTGAATAATCTATTTCAAGTGTGTAAACCCTAATGTCACAATACTTTACATTACGTTCTATCGAGCCTGTTGTCATGGTTGTACTGGTTGTTGTGGACACTGAGAAAAACGACAAGAGAAAATATATTAATTTATTATTACCACTGTGATTTATGACTATAGAAGGGATTTTCACACTTGAAATAGTTAACCCAAGATTCTTCTAAACCCTGGGTTAACAGAATACTGTAAAGAGTTTCACATTTTACACTGTTCATACTTAAAGTGCTAAGTATGACCCTCTCCCACACTACTCCCAAAAGTGCTGTTCCGCCATACAATATAGTTCCTCTTTTAAATCCGCTTAGAAAAGCGCTACGTTTTATTTTGTACCACCAAACTTGCTCGTATAACTACTCGTCTTAAATAGGAAAAACATTGATGTGTTTGGTCACTTCTAACTTTATCTCTGAGTGGTACCATTGAATGAATGGGGCTAAGCTAAATGCTATCGAAGGGTCGCAGCGCGCCCCAGCGCTTACGTGCCCGCACTAAGATGATAGCGGGATGTATCAACTCTTCTTAGTTAAGGTAATAACATATTTTAATATTGAAAATGAGTAGACTATTCCTTTAACCAGGGGTTGAGAGATAACCAAGGGTTAAGCGCAGTGTGAAAAGACTAACTGTGCATTCAGACCACCACCGGCGAGAGCATCAAAGTTGCCGTAAGTCATTCATTTTCAATGAGAGCCGGCGGCGAGCTCCGGCGAGCAGCGGCACGGCGCGACATGTACAGCGTGAGTGTCGAGGAGAGTTGAAATCAGCTCAACTTTATGGTAATGAGATATGACGGGGTTCGGCGGCAACCAATCGGAAGGCGGAAATGTTTACCGGCAACCAATCGGAAGGCGGAAACCTCCACCTGAGAGGCGTTCAGAGAATGCATTTGAGAGTCAGAGCGTCCACTACAACTTTTCTTTGTCGTTGTCAGGGAAGCCAGAGCTTTTATTGACGCTCTCGCCGGTGGCGGTCTGAATGCACAGTAAGACAGAAGACAGTCTCCTTAAACTGATGAATTGATTATCTAAGTTTTAGGTATCGTTAGAATCAGTATTCAGATTAAAGTTTGACAAAAAACACTATTAGTATGAACAGTGTGAAACGTGAAACTCATAACCCAGGATTCTGTTAACCCAGGGTTTAGAATAACCTATTTCAAGTGTGAAAACCCTAATGTCACACTACTGTATATTACACTCTTTCGAGGCTGTTGTCATGGTTGTACTGGTTGTGGACACTGAAAAAGAAATAAGAGAAAATATATTAATTTATTATTACCACTGTGAATAATTACTATAGAATGGCTTTTTACACTTGAAAAAGTTAACCCCAGGTAATTCTAAACCCCGGATTAACATAATCCTGTGAAGAGTTTCACATTTTACTTTACAAGGGGTTAAGCGCAGTGTAAAAAGACTAAGACAGAAGACATTCTCCTTAAACTGATGAATTGATTGTCTAAGTTGTATCATTAGAATCAGTATTCAGATTCACGTTTGACAAAAAAAACTTTTAGTATGAACATTGTGAAACTCATAACCCAGGATTCTGTTAACCTGGGGTTTAGAATAACCTATTTCAAGTGTGAAAACCCTAATGTTAAACTACTGTATATTACGTTCTGTCGAGCCTGTTGTCATGGTTATTGTGGACCCTGGGCAAGACCCTGTGTAAAAAGAAGAAAATAGAGTAAAACAACACCAACAGCAACAAAACACAGAACTTCCCACTTTGAATGTAACATAACAGTAGTTTTGTTATACTGTATTATTGTATTGGTGCTGTTATTTTGACACATGGGGACAGCTGTTGCATATGTAAAACTGAGTAGATTTTAGTTATATTTTTTAGTGATTTTGAGGAACTTACACTCGTAGTCAGGGCAACAGTTGCCATGGTACTGACAAGAGCTCTTGCATGAACAAGGGCCAAAGTCAATATCACAGTTATATGCGCAAAAGTAATCCACATAAATATCTGAGGACAAGAGAAAATATATTAATTTATTATTACCACTCTGATTATGAATGACTACAGAAGGGCTTTTCACACTTTAAGTAGTTAACCCTTAGGTTATTCTAAACCACTGGTTAACAGAATCCTGGATTATGAGTTTCACACTGTTTATGGTAAACCAGTGGTTAAAAGATAACCCTGGGTATTCATAATCTGATGTTTCACACTGTGCATTCCTAAACCCTTAAAGCCAATCAGAATCTAGCATTTCAGAAAGCTGTGTAATTCTTCAGAGCAGGGTTTTATAACCCTAGGTTAGTTTCATGGATAATCCGCTTCTAAATTACAAGTGTGAAATGCTCCATAACCCAGGGTAAAGACAGGTTGTACAGTCTCCTTAAACTAATGAACTGATTTTTTAAGTTTTAGGTATCATTAGAATCAGTATTCAGATTGAAGATAAAAAAACACTTTTAGTATGAACAGCGTGAAACGTGAAACTCATAACCCAGGATTCTGTTACCCCGGGGTTTAGAATAACCTTGGGTTAACTATTTTTTAAGTGGGAATACCCTAATGTCACAATACTTTATATTTTACGTTCTGTTGTCATGGTTGTACTGGTTGTTGTGGACACTGAAAAGAGAGACAAGAGAAAATATATTAATTTATTATTACCACTGTGATTAATGACAATATAAAGGCTTTTAACACTTGAAATAGTTAACCCAAGGTTATCCTTAACCCTGGGTTAACAGAATACTGTGAAGAGTTTGACATTTTACACTGTTAATACTTATCCAGGGGTTGAGAGATAACCAAGGGTTAAGCGCAGTGTGAAAAGACTAAGACAGAAGACATTCTCCTTAAACTGATGAATTTATTATCTAAGTTTAAGGTATCGTTAGAATTAGTATTCACTCAGATTGAAGTTTTACAAAAAAACACTATTAGTATGATAAATATGGAACGTGAAAATCATAACCTAGGATTCTGTTAACCCAGGATTTAGAATAACCTATTTCAAGTGTGAAAACCCTAATGGCACAATATTGTATATTACATTCTGTCGAGGTTGATGTCATGGGGGTTGTACTGGTTGTTGTGGGCACTGGGCAATTCCCTGTGTAAAAAAAGAGAGAATGAAATAAAAACGCTTACACAACAGATTTCTTCTGTCATATTATTATATTGGTTCAAATGTAATTTTGACACATGCGGAAAGCTGTTGGATATCAGAAGAGTAAGTTTTAGGCATTTTAATTCATGTGATTTAAAGAACTTACACTTAAAGTCAAAGCAACAGTTGCCATAGTACTGACAGGAGCTTTCGCAAGAGCAGATGCCAAAGTCAATGCCACAGTTATACACACATGAGAAAAACTCATCTTCTGTACAGAGGGGAGATATATTTTTTACTTATAATACAACATGCTGGTGTAATTTATAATCACAGAGAGAACAAAGCTTCCCCAAACAATGTGTGACTACTGACTGAAAATCAACTGTAAAAGGAATATGCATTGATATATCGACCAATAATAGGTATCAGCCGATTAAAGCATTTTCCTCGATATCGGCCAATAGTTTAAAAATAGCTGATAGTCATGGCCAATTTATCCTCTCAATCAAAAGAGAACAGGAAAAGGCAATTAATTTGATTACTGTGATAAATGTTCAATATTAATGGTAATTTTGTCAATAATAATATTCAGAAAATGTAATCTTCATAATTTAAATATGACAGAAGTTACTATAACCACCAAACTATTGGTATCACCATTGATCGGAAGTGCAGATGTTGAGTAATAATGGCAATCAGTACATTCAGAGTCAATTAGAGTCAATAATGTTCCTTAAATTTGAATAAATTATCAAACCCCAAACTGTTGGATCCGGTTTATAAGTTGTCAATGAGCAGTAGGCTATAAAGAAAATAAATAAAACTGAATAAGTAAATTTACATTATGTAAGGATTTATACTGAAAAAATATATATATTCAGTCAGAAGAATTTGTTTGTTTGATCAAAAACTCACTTTTAAAGTCAGGGCAACAGTTACCCAGATCTTGACAAGCACTGTAACATGCACAAGTGCCAACAAATGAGCCACAGCTATCCCTGCAGGAGGAGCCATCTACAGAGGAGAAAAACAGATTTGACCCATTCCTCTAATGAGTGTAATATGACTACTAAGAGATCATACAGCCTTTCTCTAAATACTAGCGGAATATGCAAATGAGGGAAAGCTTTGAATTTACATTATCATTTATGTGAAATTGATTATTGAAAATATCTACTTTTATAGTGCAATATGGGACAAATATGGGACTTTTTTATTTATTTATAGACTAAATTCAGTTTTTGTCCAACAGAATTCTAACAGCACCTGAGGATGTTGTTGTATCTGCAGCTTTAGTTGTCACAAAAACTGGCCAGTCAGTTGTTTTTACACAGTAGTCTATATAAAGAATAGAAAAATATGTTTAGAGCCTATTTAAAGCAAAATTCTGCCAAATCATGGGTTAAAAATAACCCAGCATTTTTTAGAGTGTTGGAATTTGATCTTCCAGTGTCTGGCTGTTCGAGAGAAACTCACTTTTGTAGTCAAGGCAACAGTTTCTGTTGTACTGGCAGTTGTCGTCGCATGAACAAGTGGTATAACTATATCCACAATAATTCCTGCATGATTTGGAATCTAGAGAAAAAAGAAATATATTTTGCTTAAACAGAATACAAGTCGTTTGCCACTAGAAACTACCCCCCTCCAAAAAAAAATGGGGCTAAATAGCACTAAAAGTGGTTCACTAGCTCATAATCATTTATGGCACCAATAGCTCCTATATAAAGCCATATGGTGCTATTTAGAACCATGGTGTTAAAGTTGTTCTATAGCACTACGTATGGTTTAGGTGCTATTTAACACTTGTTGTTCTGGGGTCTAAGGGGAGAAATTTGGACCTGCACTGACAAGTTCAAAAAATCATTTTGTCTACTCATTCACATACAACTATATTGATTTACAATTTTAAAGTCACTTTTTGGTTAGGAAGGCAATTTGCAAGGCGGGTGGAAAGCTCTTGAATAATCTGTGATTGACAGCTGAGGAAACAAAAGGCTTGCATATTGAGCTGCATAATGAACCTTTAGGGAGGAATGCACTGTAGAAGACGACATTATTCAGTCACAAGTTTGTTTGTGAAAGCAACACAAAATAAATGCTTTCCCATGTGTGATCCTATGTTAAAAAAACATACTCTATAGAAATATACCCTGTTGAAATCGTCTTTTATAAGACTACAACAAAACGCATGAAATATGAGTCATTGTGTGTTTGTGTGCGTGTTTGGCCGTCGATCGCGTCACACTGTTTGACGAAGCACAAACACGTCTAGAGAGAATATTTAGTTACAGGCGCGAGTAAATAAGTATTTAGATGTGATGTTTGTAGCAGGGGCGTAGGCAGAAATTGTATTTTGGGCGTGCCGGGGCAAAAGTGAGTGGGCCTATAGTTTATTCTAGAATAAAATGACTTAAATAATAATTAAACCTTAGAATTGAAAAAAAAGAATAGACAAATTGCAAAAACAGTGACATCTTTACTTTGCAATTTTCGGCGAAGGCAATAATAAAACACGGTCTAAACATGTTCAACCAACAGAGCTCAATAAAGGCTGGACAAATCAGGCCAGCATAGATAATAAGTCTTATTCAGGCTAGTCAGCAGTGCAAAAACAGTTCACCTGAAATAAAATAGGCTAAAAGTGACAGGAAATTGAAATAATGAACTCCCAGCAGAGCACGGTTTGAAATAAATAACAACACACTGCCTAATTTATGTTAAATTAACCCTATACAGTGCAATCAGCCTGGTGGAAATTAAGCTTTTGTGGCAAAAAATAGCAACTCATTTAAATTAAACAATGTAAGTTAACCTAGGCATACATCTATACGCAACACACCACTTAGTTAAATCACTTCACGAGCAAAAATTGAGGAAATGAGTTAAACAACAGGCCTACCTTTGTTGTTTTCATTATACAAAACAAGACGCAAGCGCCTGGGTTTAATGTTGAAAACAGAAATGATCTCATTATAGTCCAAAAAAAAATCAACAGTACATTGAAATGACTTGTAAAGCTAATATGATATACTTGCATAGATCATCAAATGACTAAAATGTCATGTACTTTTATAGAGGATTCTATAGATGATGATGTTGCACATTTGTATAAAGTTGCATTTATGTCGCGAGAGGATATTGAGACCCCAGTTTACGTTTTAAATTATGTATAAAGCATATCTGTATGTCCATAATCAGCAGAGTAATCTAAGTCTCTTTGCGGACAGATTGAAAAATAAAGAGTTTGCGGACGCCCGCAGCCGACCCCAGAGTGTTAAGGTAGAGACTCAACAAACATAAACAAACTATCAGATATCGAGTGCTGAACTGATATGCAGTACTTTAATGCATAAAGCCTGGACTCTCTAGCATATTGAAAAAGAAAAACATCAAATACCTGCTGATGGATCCAATGTTGTATCATAAGAGTCTGGACAAAATACAATATTTTAGCATCAAACCAAAATAAACATTGCACACCCATATCCCACCACCTAATGTTATAGAATATCAGTCGTTGAGGGTTCTGATGTGGTAGCAGTATCTGCTTAACTGTACAAAACAACATGCATTGCATTAAAATATATTATATCATTATATTCACCTGTTGTCAATGTCCGAATGGTTGTTGCTGTAAGATAACACATAGACATGATCATCCAAGCTACCTGGTCTTTTTGCATTCATTTGAAATTTCTCAATTCCTATTGCTGGATATTACGTTTAATCGAAATGAATTTAAATGTATTTGTCAGAATTTCTTAAAACTGTAGGCTACACTCTTACAACGAATCTGTTAAAATAACACATCTTGTGTCTAGTTATGGACCACACACCTAATGTGTTATATATTTTTTAAGAACAACACACTTTGTGTTTTTTTACATATCTTGTGTTGTCCCTTTTATTTATTTGAGCACAAATTAACACAAAATGACACATAATGTGTTAAAATAACTGAAGGCTGAAGGCTAAAAAGCATTAATTTCTTTATGTTGTCAGTCAAATGCAGTTTGCAAGTTTCAGTAGAGTAGAGGCCTTAACCCAGATACAAAATATTATTTTTAAGAATACAATTTTCAATTTGATTGTATTTTACCTTTTTCCACAATATAAAATACACATAAAATAAAGACAGGCCTATAATTTGCGATATCTGATTTGCAACCTTTTTTATGTACAGTACTGGAACAACTCTAGCACTTTTAAATTCTAGTGGAACTCTCCCTTGTTCAATAGATACATTTAAGATAATGCTATAAGGGGTGCTGTCACCTTTGCTGAATCCTTGAAAGCCTGTAGTGGTTAGAAGCACGCAAAGAAGAACTGTCAGAGGATCCATCGTTCTCTTGAGAAAAAGTTGTTTTTCAAAGTTTAAAGCATCACTTATATACTGATAATGAGTCCAAGACGGATTTCCTTATGACACTACCCACACAGCAGGAGACTCATATGCGGATCCGCCTTCAAGTCGTCAAACCCGCCTGACTGTCACATTTGTTTTGGAGCCGCACAAAGGATCGTAAATTCTACTGTCAAACAGCGGATCCTGTACAGGTGTTGTGTGTGAAGTTCTGTCCCCGTGAAAACTCTCCCAATGGGCGGGGCAACATGCATATTCATAGGTTCGCTCCGCGTTGGAACAAGCGATTGGATTACAAATTGTTGTTTGTTTTTCAGCTCTTTTTTGATATTTATATAGGGTAATAACGCCGAATGATCATGCCTTGTTTAGATGTACAATTGTTTGCATTATGCTTTGTATGTGCGTTTTTTAAAAACACTTTTTCATGGCTTAACAATGTTTTTGCTATTTAGCCTTATAATGCTAAACACCAAAATATAGAGCACGAATCGAGCACATATTTCTCCTCATTGTTTTTGTTGTATCTTGTTTATACTGTAGTTAATGTCTTTTTGTAGTGTATTTTGCTACATTTATTGCATGCACTGCAATACAACTCAAATGTGGCTAACTGCGTGTATAAATAAAAATGTTAAAATGTTCTGGTGTTGTTTAGTACGGAGCCCTTCTCATGACATGGTAAAACTTTTTTTTTAAATCGTGGCCACGAATTAGCAATTCGTTACCACGAATTAGTAAATCGTGTGCACGTTTTAGTAATTCGTTCCCTCATTTAAGCTAAATCGTGCGCACGATTTAGTAATTTGTTCCCTCGTTTAAGCTAAATCGTGTGCACGTTTTAGTAATTTGTTCCCTCGATTAAATTAAATCGTGCCCACATTTTATTAACTCGTTCCCTCGATTAAGTTAAATCGTGCCCACGTTTTATGAATAAGTGCCCAGAATTTCATTTAAACCATCGGAATAGTGACGCTTATCGCAGCTCAATGCATTAATACATTGCTATTAAGTATAAAATTTAGGGGTGACCCCGAATAGTCGAAGATTCGATGCATCGATAGAAGCCTGATTCGACTACCAATCTCACAGTCCAATCGTGGCAGATGTGTTATGAAATGAGGATCATTCAATTTTAGCCGTATATGGGTTCACACATTATCTGATTTCACATATAACAGCTTTCTCACAATATATTAATATACAGCATATTATTATAATGCTGCAAATAATATGTGAAGTAACAGCTTTCAATAAATATTTTTAAAATGCGTTAATAAATCCAACATCCCCTGTGACCGGGCTACACGGAGGTTTCTTAGTTAATAAAACATTGCCTCTTTGTTTCTACATTTAAAAGACAAAGCTGGCAATTATATTATGGCTATAGATTTCTATTCTTTCAATAATTTATTTTATTTTATTTATAAATCACTCTGGGTTATCTGATTTGATTTAACTATTTGGCTTGTGTTTTGTTTCTGTGCACTTGAGGCATTTTGAATATTTGTTCTGCACCTTGTTACTTCTGATGACCTTATTTTATTTAAAAAATGTATCTATTATAAAACGTAAATTCTGATCTAATTTAAGTCTGTAAATTTTGGATAGCTTTTCGTTGTATCAATGTTGCGCTACTGCGTGGTGGCCATGCTTGCGCATGTAATTTAGCCGAACAGGCTAGGTGCTCTGCCTCTCATATTTAGGAGTTCATCAAGCTAAACATTAAAAAACGGATGTTTTTCGACGGGTATAAGTTTTTAAAATGTATTTATCATACATTTTGGTTATCTTGTCAAAAGTTAAACTACAAAACAGGTAAGCCGTTATTTAAAATTTCGGTGATGAAACGGAAACTATCTGCACCGAACCTATTTCTGCCTGACTTTTCTTGTGATTTAATATTATGGTTGGTGTTCACTTTTAAATGATAGCAAAGAGATTCCTGAAATAAATAATATCATCAGGTCTTTCTGTATCTAAAGTGAATACAGAGAGGATCAAAGTCAGAGCAAGCAAACAGGTATTTCTGTGCTAAATAATAACGCATAGTGTCTATAAAATCATTAATTTCAGTGTTTTTCTTGTTATAAATTAAAGTTTAATAAATTGTAAATAAAGATTAGTTTTTATCATTTACAGTCACAATCACAAATTATTTGTCATTTCTCATTTGTCGGGTTTTTTTTTTTGGTCATGACTGCTTTGACGCGCTATATCTCCAAATTAAATAAAAACACTGAATTAGCCGAGGTTTCCAAGGCAGAATCACCTTTGTTATTTTTTTAGGTTTAGTTATCAAAATTTATTTTTGTGTGATGTTCTGTAGATCTTGGCTTTAAAATGTTATGAGGAATAAATAAACAAATGTTGCCTTATATATTTTACCTTAAAAAAATAAATATATAAATGCATCGTCAGTTTTGTCTTCGTTCATCACTTGAAAGACAGTTTTGGTCACTTTAACAGAAAGTTGTTTATGTGTGCTGCTTGTGAAAGAAAATAAAAGTTAACAATTTGTACCTGGTCTGGCCCCCTCCCAACCCATGCAGACAAACATAGATATGATTCGACTATCGGTCGACTATGGAAAGATTCGACAATTCTGATTCAAATACGTAAATCCTTAGTCGAGGACACCCCTAAAAGATGCACACATTATTCATGAACACGTTCATCTCTGGCCTGGCTCTGTTATGTAATAGCTGATTGACAGGTGCGCAACTCCGTCTTTCGAACAGGTATAATTTTGTATAGTTACTCATTTAGGAAAATTATCCATGATTTAATGATTTTATTATTATTATGAAAATGTTTTTTTTTTGCAGATTGATTACGATTTGTATACCCTAGTTTAAATACAAGACCTTTTTTTTTTTTACCACGGAGGGCCGGTGGTATACGGAATTTCCCGATAGATTTTTTGGTCCCACTCCGCCCCTGACTGTATTAATGCGTTAGGCGTCACATTAATGTCCCTACTTTTTAATGGCCTACTGTGCACGAATTAATAAAACCGTATAAGACCCAAGGTGTATGAATTTGATCCTTACATAGCACTGTATCATGAGCCAGTTAATGTCCCAATATGTTTTTTAATTCTGTGCAGGAATAAATAAAACGAACTATGTGACTTATTAATAAAGTGATTTTGCATTAAGCGTCATGTTAATGTCGGTTGTGTTAAGTTTTTTTTAATTCTGCACAGGAATTAATAAAACTGTATATGAAGTTTGGCTCATTAATAAGGTATATAGATCAATCTTGATCTTTACATACTGTATTTATGCGTTAAGCGTCATGTTAATGCCCCGATGGTTTATTTTTTATTATTCCGAGCAGGAATTAATAAAACTGTTTAAGACCCAAGATGTATGAATTTGATTCTTATATAGCACTGTATCGATGCGTTAGCTCACGTTATGTCCCAATATTTTTTATGTAATTCTGGGAAGGAGTTAATAAAACTGTATATATACACGAGCCTAAGGTGTATGAATTTTATTAGGGGTGTCCTCGACTAAGGATTTACGTATTTGAATCAGAATTGTCGAATCTTTCCATAGTCGACCGATAGTCGAATCATATCTATGTTTGTCTGCATGGGTTGGGAGGGGGCCAGACCAGGTACAAATTGTTAACTTTTATTTTCTTTCACAAGCAGCACACATAAACAACTATCTGTTAAAGTGACCAAAACTGTCTTTCAAGTGATGAACGAAGACAAAACTGACGATGCATTTATATATTTATTTTTTTTAAGGTAAAATACATAAGGCAACATTTGTTTATTTATTCCTCATAACATTTTAAAGCCAAGATCTACAGAACATCACACAAAAATACATTTTGATAACTAAACCTAAAAAAATAACAAAGGTGATTCTGCCTTGGAAACCTCGGCTAATTCAGTGTTTTTATTTAATTTGGAGATATAGCGCGTCAAAGCAGTCATGACCAAAAAAAAAACCCGACAAATGAGAAATGACAAATAATTTGTGATTGTGACTGTAAATGATAAAAACTAATCTTTATTTACAATTTACCGAGCCCTTCTGATGACATGGTAAAACTTTTTTTTTAAATCGTGGCCACGAATTAGCAATTCGTTACCACGAATTATTAAATCGTGCGCACGTTTTAGTAATTCGTTCCCTTGTTTAAGCTAAATCGTGCGCACGATTTAGTAATTCGTTCCCTCGTTTAAGCTAAATCGTGCGCACGTTTTAGTAATTCATTCCCTCGTTTAAGCTAAATTGTGCCCACGTTTTATTAACTAGTTCCCTCGATTAAGTTAAATCGTGGCCACGTTTTATGAATTAGTGCCAAGAATTTAATTTAAACCATCTGGACATTAACACAACGCTAACAAGATCAAATTCACTCTAGCCATTATAAATGACGCATACTTAATGCAGTTTTATAAATTCCTGCCAAGAATTTCATTAAAATCATCGGAATAGTGACGCTTATTGCAGCTCAATGCATTAATACATTGCTATTAAGTATCAAATTCATACACCTTATGGCTCCTGTATATATACAGTTTATTAACTCCTTCACAGAATTTCATAAAATATATTGGGACATAACCTGAGCTAACGCATTGATACAGTGCTATATAAGGATCAAATTCATACATCTTGGGTCTTAAACCGTTTTATTCATTTCTGCCCGGAATAATAAAAAAACAATAATCGGGAAATTAACATGACCCTTAACGCATAAATACAGTGCTATTTAAAGATCAAGATTAATCTATATACCTTATTAATGAGCCATACTTCATATACAGTTTTATTAATTCCTGTGCAGAATAAAAAAAAACCTTAACACAACCTTTAGGACATTAACATGACGCTTAATGCATGCTAATGCATTAAATACAATGCTTTTAAGATCAAAATCACTTTATTAATAAGTCACATATTCCTGCACAGAATTAAAAAACATATTGGGACATTAACGTGACGCAGTAATTAATTTTGTCATATATTTTGGTTTGTCCAACTAAAAAATCACCCAAGTGACATAAAGAGATTTTATTAAGTTATTTTATTTTAGTGATATTTAAGCCCCTGAATTATTTAGTTTAATTAATTACTGCGTCACGGTAATGTCCCAATATGTTGGGACAATATATGGGCAGGAATACATAAAACAGAATATGTATATGACTTATTAATAGTGATTTTAATCTTTTACTGTATTTAATGCAATAGCATGCATTAGCATCGCTGGTCAAACTGTGCAGCCTCTTTGCTTAACATAAAAGTGCTCAACCTGTTCGGCAGGTCCAACCATAGGGATTTTTAAAAATATATGGGGATCATTGAACGGCTCCTCCCCAAATGGCATAGCCTTGATGAAAAGCCGCGCCGATGAATGCTTGTTTATTGCAGTACATATGCGGTCGGATTGATCCATCAAGCAGATAGACTATTTGATAGAAAGTGTGGATTAAGGATGTTTAAAATCTCTAGCTTGGTGGTCAGTACATGAATGGATCAAATCAGCACATTTGCAAAGGTTTGTCTCCATATGGCTATATAATAAATACAAATAAGAAGGGTAACTTTGCAGTATCACATTATATATTTTCTACTAAGTGATTTTCATATTATAAACGAGAGTATTCAACTGCAATATGGCAATATCCTCACAACATTATTATTTCTCAAAACTTTGACAAAAATTATTTTCAAAGGAACTGTATTATTACAGTTATTCAAAGATGCACACATTATTCCGCATATGATTTAAATATTAGTCGAGAGTATATAACGGCAATGAACGTCTTATATGGCAATAAATATCCACATAACTTCAAATAACAGCATAATGAAATTAATAAAAAGACAAGGAAGCAGGATTGGCATGTAAATTGTATTATTATTACCGGAAAAACAGCAAAATAACTGAAATAAACTCTGAGGTAAATGAACAATAACAGTGGAAAAAACTGTATAATAACAGTACTAATAAAGAAAAATCTATCAAAACTTTATATGACAAAAATTATATTTAAAGTTATTCAAAGATGCTAGGGGTGACCCCGAATAGTCGAAGATTCGATGCATCGATATGAGAAGCCTGATTCGACTACCAATCTCACAGTCCAATCGTCGCAGATGTGTTATGAAATGAGGATCATTCAATTTTAGCCGTATATGGGTTCACACATTATCTGATTTTACATATAACAGCTTTCTCACAATATATTAATATACAGCATATTATTATAATGCTGCAAATAATATGTGAAGTAACAGCTTTCAATAAATATTTTTAAAATGCGTTAATAAATCCAACATCCCCTGTGACTGGGCTACACGGAGGTTTCTTAGTTAATAAAACATTGCCTCTTTGTTTCTACATTTAAAAGACAAAGCTGGCAATTATATTATGGCTATAGATTTCTATTCTTTCAATAATTTATTTTATTTTATTTATAAATCACTCTGGGTTATCTGATTTGATTTAACTATTTGGCTTGTGTTTTGTTTCTGTGCACTTGAGGCATTTTGAATATTTGTTCTGCACCTTGTTACTTCTGATGACCTTATTTTATTTAAAAAATGTATCTATTATAAAACGTAAATCTGATCTAATTTAAGTCTGTAAATTTTGGATAGCTTTTCGTTGTATCAATGTTGCGATACTGCGTGGTGGCCATGCTCTACTATATAACGAAATTTCGTGAGACTGGGCTGCCATGCTTGCGCATGTAATTTAGCCGAACAGGCTAGGTGCTCTGCCTCTCATATTTAGGAGTTCATCAAACTAAACATTAAAAAACGGATGTTTTTCGACGGGTATAAGTTTTTAAAATGTATTTATCATACATTTTGGTTATCTTGTCAAAAGTTAAACTACAAAACAGGTAAGCCGTTATTTAAAATTTCGGTGATGAAACGGAAACTATCTGCACCGAACCTATTTCTGCCTGACTTTTCTTGTGATTTAATATTATGGTTGGTGTTCACTTTTAAATGATAGCAAAGAGATTCCTGAAATAAATAATATCATCAGGTCTTTCTGTATCTAAAGTGAATACAGAGAGGATCAAAGTCAGAGCAAGCAAACAGGTATTTCTGTGCTAAATAATAACGCATAGTGTCTATAAAATCATTAATTTCAGTGTTTTTCATGTTATAAATTAACGTTTAATGAATTGTAAATAAAGATTAGTTTTTATCATTTACAGTCACAATCACAAATTATTTGTCATTTCTCATTTGTCGGGTTTTTTTTTTTTTGGTCATGACTGCTTTGACGCGCTATATCTCCAAATTAAATAAAAACACTGAATTAGCCGAGGTTTCCAAGGCAGAATCACCTTTGTTATTTTTTTAGGTTTAGTTATCAAAATGTATTTTTGTGTGATGTTCTGTAGATCTTGGCTTTAAAATGTTATGAGGAATAAATAAACAAATGTTGCCTTATATATTTTACCTTAAAAAAAATAAATATATAAATGCATCGTCAGTTTTGTCTTCGTTCATCACTTGAAAGACAGTTTTGGTCACTTTAACAGAAAGTTGTTTATGTGTGCTGCTTGTGAAAGAAAATAAAAGTTAACAATTTGTACCTGGTCTGGCCCCCTCCCAACCCATGCAGACAAACATAGATATGATTCGACTATCGGTCGACTATGGAAAGATTCGACAATTCTGATTCAAATACGTAAATCCTTAGTCGAGGACACCCCTAATAAAATTCATACACCTTAGGCTCGTGTATATATACAGTTTTATTAACTCCTTCCCAGAATTTCATAAAAAATATTGGGACATAACGTGAGCTAACGCATCGATACAGTGCTATATAAGAATCAAATTCATACATCTTGGGTCTTAAACCGTTTTATTCATTCCTGCTCGGAATAATAAAAAATAAACCATCGGGGCATTAACATGACGCTTAACGCATAAATACAGTATGTAAAGATCAAGATTGATCTATATACCTTATTAATGAGCCAAACTTCATATACAGTTTTATTAATTCCTGTGCAGAATTAAAAAAAACTTAACACAACCGACATTAACATGACGCTTAATGCAAAATCACTTTATTAATAAGTCACATAGTTCGTTTTATTTATTCCTGCACAGAATTAAAAAACATATTGGGACATTAACTGGCTCATGATACAGTGCTATGTAAGGATCAAATTCATACACCTTGGGTCTTATACGGTTTTATTAATTTGTGCACAGTAGGCCATTAAAAAGTAGGGACATTAATGTGACGCCTAACGCATTAATACAGTCAGGGGCGGAGTGGGACCAAAAAATCTATCGGGAAATTCCGTATACCACCGGCCCTCCGTGGTAAAAAAAAAAAAGGTCTTGTATTTGAACTAGGGTATACAAATCGTAATCAATCTGCAAAAAAAAAAAAAACATTTTCATAATAATAATAAAATCATTAAATCATGGATAATTTTCCTAAATGAGTAACTATACAAAATTATACCTGTTCGAAAGACGGAGTTGCGCACCTGTCAATCAGCTATTACATAACAGAGCCAGGCCAGAGATGAACGTGTTCATGAATAATGTGTGCATCTTTTAGGGGTGTCCTCGACTAAGGATTTACGTATTTGAATCAGAATTGTCGAATCTTTCCATAGTCGACCGATAGTCGAATCATATCTATGTTTGTCTGCATGGGTTGGGAGGGGGCCAGACCAGGTACAAATTGTTAACTTTTATTTTCTTTCACAAGCAGCACACATAAACAACTTTCTGTTAAAGTGACCAAAACTGTCTTTCAAGTGATGAACGAAGACAAAACTGACGATGCATTTATATATTTATTTTTTTTAAGGTAAAATATATAAGGCAACATTTGTTTATTTATTCCTCATAACATTTTAAAGCCAAGATCTACAGAACATCACACAAAAATACATTTTGATAACTAAACCTAAAAAAATAACAAAGGTGATTCTGCCTTGGAAACCTCGGCTAATTCAGTGTTTTTATTTAATTTGGAGATATAGCGCGTCAAAGCAGTCATGACCAAAAAAAAAAAAACCCGACAAATGAGAAATGACAAATAATTTGTGATTGTGACTGTAAATGATAAAAACTAATCTTTATTTACAATTCATTAAACGTTAATTTATAACATGAAAAACACTGAAATTAATGATTTTATAGACACTATGCGTTATTATTTAGCACAGAAATACCTGTTTGCTTGCTCTGACTTTGATCCTCTCTGTATTCACTTTAGATACAGAAAGACCTGATGATATTATTTATTTCAGGAATCTCTTTGCTATCATTTAAAAGTGAACACCAACCATAATATTAAATCACAAGAAAAGTCAGGCAGAAATAGGTTCGGTGCAGATAGTTTCCGTTTCATCACCGAAATTTTAAATAACGGCTTACCTGTTTTGTAGTTTAACTTTTGACAAGATAACCAAAATGTATGATAAATACATTTTAAAAACTTATACCCGTCGAAAACATCCGTTTTTTAATGTTTAGTTTGATGAACTCCTAAATATGAGAGGCAGAGCACCTAGCCTGTTCGGCTAAATTACATGCGCAAGCATGGCCACCACGCAGTATCGCAACATTGATACAACGAAAAGCTATCCAAAATTTACAGACTTAAATTAGATCAGAATTTACGTTTTATAATAGATACATTTTTTAAATAAAATAAGGTCATCAGAAGTAACAAGGTGCAGAACAAATATTCAAAATGCCTCAAGTGCACAGAAACAAAACACAAGCCAAATAGTTAAATCAAATCAGATAACCCAGAGTGATTTATAAATAAAATAAAATAAATTATTGAAAGAATAGAAACAAGGCCGTAGCCAGGATTTTTCAAATACCGAGGACATTTTTTTTATTATTGACATTTTTTCCATATTACAGAATAATTATAAACATGTCCAAACTACGACATAGCACAAATGTAACTGTGTCTGTGAGAATTTTGTTGGTGACTAAAAGCATCCAAAATAAATGAATCGTTACATTTCATCATCTGAAGTGCAAGTCACCCTTTGCCTAGAAACTGCAAAACTGTGTCATTTTTTAAAGAAGCTTCTTAAATTTTCAATTTAGGATGAATTTTTAAGAGTATAGAAGGAGTTTATATATAATATGGGCTCTTAGTGGCTGCTTTTTCTTTAATATTCAGTGTAAGTCATCTATTTCAAAAAATATATTTTTTGGTTTCTAATAACAAAAATTAATCTGTTTGGCACAGCTATATTTTGTCTACAAAAGTAATTTCAAGCATTTAACCATAAGCCTTCAGATTTAATGATGTTTAAGAGAATAGTTAACATTTTAGTTAAGTGACCTTAAACTTTTGAGCAGTAGTGTAGGTTTTAATCTCATTGGTAGCCGTATTGCATCCCATATTGTAGGCTATTTGCTGCATAACCTTTAACTTTCTCACCTTCCCTCCTTCTCTGCTCATCTTTTGCTGGCTTTCCAAATGATAGTTAAGTTTGTTACAGCCTTTTCATTTTTATTTGCTTTATTAGATTAGAATTACAGACGCGGAGAGACTCTTTCTTACGTTGCATGTTACATAAACATTCTTGCCTTTCTTGCATACTATTCTTGTATAGAAGCAGTGCTTATTATACTTTGTGTTTGCGACCGCTACCTTTGAGCTTGTTGTACTTGCCATCGCTCTGTCGTTGCGGGTGTGAGGGACTCGGGCGGACTGCACGTGAGGACCGGGATGTCTGTTAGTGTCTAGCAGCAGCAGAACCCACTGCTCGTTGAGTGTAGAGAATGATACTCTCGTGTCAGTCTCCAACCACGACAGAAAAGATCGCTAGATTAGTCCTTTTTCGCTTTTTTTAAGTTGCTAAATCTAGCGACAAAGTCATCAACAAGTTGGCAACACGGCACTGCTCGGACTGTGCATGTACATAGTGTATGAGCTATTCCTGCTTCTGGTTGGCTAACGATGGAAATTCAGCCAATCATCATTGATTATGTGGTTGTCCCGCCCCCTCTAACATAAACAGGCCAATCATCATAAGTTATGTGTTTCCCACTCCTCAACACACAAAAACATTGCCTGTCTGATGAGAGTTTACTCGCTTCGCTTCAGTGAGATTAATTATACTAATGCGCAGCATTTTAATGTCAGTAACGCAGTAAGGAAATGACGTTTATATATAACGCCGTTATTTCCATCACTGCACGTGATGGTCCGTAGATGCATGGATTGTCTCGTCGGCTATTTTCACATTAAAATGAAACGAAACTTCAAGAAAAAACTACCGAGGACATGACCTCGGTGTCCTCAATGGTAGCTACGGCCATGAATAGAAATCTATAGCCATAATATAATTGCCAGCTTTGTCTTTTAAATGTAGAAACAAAGAGGCAATGTTTTATTAACTAAGAAACCTCCGTGTAGCCCGGTCACAGGGGATGTTGGATTTATTAACGCATTTTAAAAATATTTATTGAAAGCTGTTACTTCACATATTATTTGCAGCATTATAATAATATGCTGTATATTAATATATTGTGAGAAAGCTGTTATATGTGAAATCAGATAATGTGTGAACCCATATACGGCTAAAATTGAATGATCCTCATTTCATAACACATCTGCGACGATTGGACTGTGAGATTGGTAGTCGAATCAGGCTTCTCCTATCGATGCATCGAATCTTCGACTATTCGGGGTCACCCCTAAATTTTATACTTAATAGCAATGTATTAATGCATTGAGCTGCGATAAGCGTCACTATTCCGATGGTTTAAATGAAATTCTGGGCACTTATTCATAAAACGTGGGCACGATTTAACTTAATCGAGGGAACGAGTTAATAAAATGTGGGCACGATTTAACCTAATCGAGGGAACAAATTACTAAAACGTGCACACGATTTAGCTTAAACGAGGGAACAAATTACTAAATCGTGCGCACGATTTAGCTTAAATGAGGGAACGAATTACTAAAACGTGCGCACGATTTACTAATTCGTGGTAACGAATTGCTAATTCGTGGCCACGATTTAAAAAAAAAGTTTTACCATGTCATGAGAAGGGCTCCGTAACAATTCATTAAACGTTAATTTATAACATGAAAAACACTGAAATTAATGATTTTATAGACACTATGCGTTATTATTTAGCACAGAAATACCTGTTTGCTTGCTCTGACTTTGATCCTCTCTGTATTCACTTTAGATACAGAAAGACCTGATGATATTATTTATTTCAGGAATCTCTTTGCTATCATTTAAAAGTGAACACCAACCATAATATTAAATCACAAGAAAAGTCAGGCAGAAATAGGTTCGGTGCAGATAGTTTCCGTTTCATCACCGAAATTTTAAATAACGGCTTACCTGTTTTGTAGTTTACCTTTTGACAAGATAACCAAAATGTATGATAAATACATTTTAAAAACTTATTCCCGTCGAAAAACATCCGTTTTTTAATGTTTAGCTTGATGAACTCCTAAATATGAGAGGCAGAGCACCTAGCCTGTTCGGCTAAATTACATGCGCAAGCATGGCCACCACGCAGTAGCGCAACATTGATACAACGAAAAGCTATCCAAAATATACAGACTTAAATTAGATCAGAATTTACGTTTTATAATAGATACATTTTTTAAATAAAATAAGGTCATCAGAAGTAACAAGGTGCAGAACAAATATTCAAAATGCCTCAAGTGCACAGAAACAAAACACAAGCCAAATAGTTAAATCAAATCAGATAACCCAGAGTGATTTATAAATAAAATAAAATAAATTATTGAAAGAATAGAAATCTATAGCCATAATATAATTGCCAGCTTTGTCTTTTAAATGTAGAAACAAAGAGGCAATGTTTTATTAACTAAGAAACCTCCGTGTAGCCCGGTCACAGGGGATGTTGGATTTATTAACGCATTTTAAAAATATTTATTGAAAGCTGTTACTTCACATATTATTTGCAGCATTATAATAATATGCTGTATATTAATATATTGTGAGAAAGCTGTTATATGTGAAATCAGATAATGTGTGAACCCATATACGGCTAAAATTGAATGATCCTCATTTCATAACACATCTGCGACGATTGGACTGTGAGATTGGTAGTCGAATCAGGCTTCTCCTATCGATGCATCGAATCTTCGACTATTCGGGGTCACCCCTAAATTTTATACTTAATAGCAATGTATTAATGCATTGAGCTGCGATAAGCGTCACTATTCCGATGGTTTAAATGAAATTCTGGGCACTTATTCATAAAACGTGGGCACGATTTAACTTAATCGAGGGAACGAGTTAATAAAATGTGGGCACGATTTAATTTAATCGAGGGAACAAATTACTAAAACGTGCACACGATTTAGCTTAAACGAGGGAACAAATTACTAAATCGTGCGCACGATTTAGCTTAAATGAGGGAACGAATTACTAAAACGTGCGCACGATTTACTAATTCGTGGTAACGAATTGCTAATTCGTGGCCACGATTTAAAAAAAAAGTTTTACCATGTCATGAGAAGGGCTCCGTAGGTTTTGTTTTTGAGTTAGACATAGAGCCTTAACGAAAAGAGCCACCAATTAAAGCAGGATCCCTGTAAATAAAAATGGCCTAACATTTTTTTTTTTTAGTTATTTAAATAATTGCAAGACCAGTATTGTTCAGACCAGCTTAAATATGTATATGAGTGCTTTCCTGTGTTACTAAAAGGCAAAAAAAGGAGGAGAGACCAAAAGATAAAAACAACATTTTAATTTGATTTCTGGATGAGATAATGACATGTTTTAAAACAGAGTGATGAAGAGAGGATGAGAATGAAAAGAAACAGACCATGGGCCCTATTTTAACGATCTGAAACGCAAGTGTGAAGCGCAAAACGCAAGTGACTTCGTGGGTGGATCTTGGGCGCTGTTGCTATTTTCACGGCGTGAGAAATAACTCTTGCGCCAGGCGCAAATCAATAAGGGGTTGGTCTGAAGTAGGTTCATTATTCATAGGTGTGGTTTGGGCGTAACATCAAATAAACCCATCAGAACGTCATCCAACATTCCCTTTAAACGCAAGCGCTATTATTATGACGGATTTACCAGGCGCACGCAAGGAGCGGTTCACAGCCGAGGAGACCGACGTTCTTGTAAGAGCAGTCAAAGACAGAGAAGTTGTTTTGTGTCGGGATGGGAGAAACCCGCCCAAATCAGCTTGGTTAAACAGGTGTGGGAGGAAATAGCCGCAATTGTCTCATCAGCTGGCATTCCCAGGACGTTGCGCCAAGCGCTACAATGATGTCAGGAGACGGGGGAATCCCAAGCTTGACAGCATAAATCGGGCACACCGTGTAACGGGAGGTGGATCTGCCTCCACACATGACCTGACGCCAGCAGAGGACATCGCTGCGTCCACCCTCACCGCTGAAAATGTTGAAGGCGGTTTGGGGGCTTTGAAATCGGACCCAAGAAACGCAAGCAGTCCAACCCCAAAGTGCACTTACAAATCAAGTTCACATACATTAAGGTTTCTTATAAAAACATTTAAATTATTATTTACATAAAATTAACATAATACATAATACAGTAATTTTTAACGCAGCCACACAATAAATAAAAACTATCACCACAATGCTCACCACAATGATCCCTTATCTAATGTGTTAAGGCAAATAGCATCAGGGATGGTTTGCGCCGGAACACGCCTCCTTTTTTGCGCTGAACCGCCCAGGGAGCGCAAGTTCATTCCCTAGTTTGCCGACGTGCGTCTGTGGAGGAAAAAACCCGCTGTGCGCAGGTGCAAAATATAAATGATACATGCGTCACTGACAAAGTTAATTGCCCTGGGTGCAAGATAGGGCCCCATGAGTGTCAAGTGGTTGTTCTCATTATGTGACCCAATCAGCACATCATACTTCCCAGGATCCAGCTGCAGTACAGATGCATAGAATCCATTTAAAATCATGCATGAAAAAGTGTTCTTACAAACGCACATGCAAAGCATTTTAGCCTATTACTGTATGTGAAGAATGTAGTAAAAAAGTGACCTAATTTCAGGTACACTGTTCCTTTAAGAGCCTGTGAGAAATGTAATATAAATTTTCTTTGACATGACTCTTGTTTTCTTAATTTCCCCCAACATACATGATTTCACCTGAGTCACACTGTGGTTCCTTTAATCAAGTTTCTCTAACATATTCTGACATAATATTGTGCTTGCTTGCTTGAACTTACACTATGCAGTATAACCAGTATCATCTTTAAGGACTATATTCAGTATCAAGGAGGCCATTCTTCTAGTATCTACACCAATAATTACAAATGTGCAGAGTAAAAAATAAAGAATATAAGCCATAGAGGGCAAAATAAATCAGAGAAATCAAGTTAATATAAACAATAGAAGCTTCAATGACAAGCACAGCAGTTTAGGAATGCTTTATTGATTTGGATTCAGAAGTGGTTAACAGAGATTTTTGATAATTATCACTGTTTTCAGGCAATGAAGATGATCTCTTCATTTCTTTCTCTTCTCAGACTTTCTTCACACCAGGCCTTTCTCCTGGACAGAGAGATAAAGTAATGAATCATTTAGAAAGTCCATTGATACCCGTTACCAGTGCCTGCCAGTGACTTCTTTTATGAGGGCGCGTGTTGGTGCATCACACGTGATGTCAAAATACGAGCCTGCTGCAGACGCTTCGAAGGGGTTTATGATAAAAGAGACGCTCGCGTTTGTCAAATATTAGCTAAATCTTATGTGTAATCAAGGTTTAGTGTTAAATTTGTGTCTTGCGAGTATTTCGTAAATGTGTCTCTTTTATCATAAAACCTTTTGACACGTGTGCTGCATGCACGCTCTTTGACATGATGATGCACATGACTCTCTTACTGAAATGTATTTAAGACAGCAAAAGCATCAAGCAACTTTGTTTAGATGGCTGATGATGTAGATTTATTACTACAACTGACCCCTTATATGACTATAAAACATTTTATAGCATTTTTGTAAAAGGGTTTATAAACTTGAGGAGCACAAACAAAGTCCTGTTGTTGTTATGGTTATGAAGTACTTACACATGCCTGTATACCGAACACACAATCCTCATACACATGACGTCACCGTTGTCACAGATTTGTGGTTATGTCTTTTACACAAAAAGTTAATGCCATCGTTTTGAACTTTGTATTTTGAAACCCATTTACAAAAGCTTATGTTTACAGAACCTGAAAATTTTGATGTTGTGTAAACAAAAAGCCAAAACGGTTACATTTTGGTTGAAAACATTGTCATGTAAACCGCCCCTAAAACCATATTTCATGTGCCTACTTTTCATTCTATATAGATTGTAATACAAAAAAAACAAACACTTTTTGTCCCTAAAGATCCAAAAAAATAATCTGAGTTACCCTCTGACTTTTGAGTGTGATTGGCCCCAGTATCACAGTATTGGTGTGGTGGTTGGATTCAAGGGACCTCTTGCGACGTAAAAGGCACCCCTGACGACACCGAGAGTTGTAATCATTATCAGGGCAAATGATCACCTTACACTGCAGGTACACATTGGCATGTGTCCGAAGGAACTTAAAAGCCTGGAAACGGAACCGTGCGTAATACTGCTGACCGTTGATGTAGGAATAATATGTGCTGTCTCTGGGACATCTGAAACAAAACAGCGAAACTCAAATTTAATTTAATACTAACCCAGAATGATTTGAGCTATTAATAGATATTGTTTAACACTGTCGTGTACTATACAGTTGAGGAAGCAACAATAAAAAATTAAATGTCTACTTACTAGTCAATATACATCCTAAACTAAAAACATCACATTTTCTGTAGTGTGATCTTACCCATTACGCAGCAGGTCATAGGAGCGGGTTTTGAAGTCATTTGGATCTGGAGATGCAACACAGGTCTCCAGGAAGAGATCCAGGCTCGTATCAGGTCTGTTTAGCCAAACCTGAACATACATGTATTGGTTCAGGTTCACCTCATATGGAGAGTGAAAAATTTGTTGGTTGAAACTGCTAGAGGTGAAAAAGGCAATGCTGGCATTAAAGCGACCCGCTCCTGTGATGTTAGCATTGATGTTCTCTTTAGCCTTGTAGAGTATCTGCACCACAGTGTCCGGCTCCATTCTGCAGCCCACATGTAACAGAAACTGTGGCTGAAGGGTGATCTCGCCCGATTGAGACTGAGATGCCCGCACGTTGTTGGTGTAAGTCACATAACCATTCATCATCTAGAGAAAACGAGATGTTGTTTAATTCACAGAATGCAGAGCATAATAAGACAGAAGGGCAGTGTTGATGATTTCCTACTTTTTATTATTCAAGCACTAAATTCTTGAATGTTGCTACAAAAACATGTGATTATACCTCTTTGCCAGTGCCGCACGTGTTGAGAGAGAAGTGGAACACAACCTCAGTACTGTTAATGGTGGGTCTGCACCGATGGTCATCCACATAAAGGTAATTTCCATTGAACCCAAGTGAATTCAGGTACGATGTTCTAATGACAATGACCATGTTGTCTGAAGAACAGTCCACACGACCTGCAGAGCAAGAGTTTTATTCACTTTATTTACTTTAATAAGCATATTTACTACAATAGGCCCCCTTCAGCCTATTACCTTGATCTGCAGTCAGAGAGCTTGTGAACTGGGCCTTAAAGCCATGGCTGACAACAGAGTGGTCACTCCTGAAGACAACGGTCAAGTATCGAGAAGATGAGTGAAACATCTGGTGTTTGGTGTCATTGAAGCAGATCCTTCCCAATTGTTGATGACCAATAGAAGAACCATCATGTACAGAGATGTAGTCACAGGTACAACAGTGCTCCAATCTGAAAGAACCAGAAACAAGCAGAAAGGTACCTGAACCAGAAGAATTGGATGTAATTTTAATTGCCATTAAAGGCACGTTCTTTCTGATCCAATCTTTTAAACCCTAGTTATTGTGTAAGCTCAAAGTTCACTGCCAGGTGATATATTTTCTTTAACAGAATTCACCTTTCAAAGTCTATATAGCGAATGGCCGGTTTGGACTACAGCCCTCTACTTCCCGCTTTAATGAAGTCAATAGAACAATTTTTTGACTAAACTCCGCCCACAGGAATATGTCAGTCGCCAGCTTAGCTAACGGTAAGCTAAGCTGCTATCGAATCACAACACACTAAACAAACTACACAATCAGAACTCGATACGTATTTCTGAAGGAGGGACTTCATAGAACAAGGACAGTGAAAACTACGCTATACAGTAAATTGTGTAAAAAATACAGATTTTTTTTACGTGTGAAACATGAACACATGTTATATTGCGCACTGTAAACACAATCAAAGCTTCAAAAACACAGAAAGAAAGGGACCTTTAACATTGGAAAAATAATACGTGTGTTCTTAACTCATAAGTGTGTGTGTCAGGAGCTAATAAAGAAGATTAATATCAATATTATAATTTTATATTTTATAACATCTGGAGTTTTGTGGCTCTACTGTACGTCCTGTTACTGTAGGTTTGAGTCCATGTGCTTCTGTTCTTCTCGCAAAATGTATTTTTAGCAAATAATACCACATTCAAACTTGTGTCCCTTCTGAGTACAACTCGAATGTGGCAGTTACATGGATCACAGCGCCCCCTAAAGTGTGGTTCAGTTTCTACATTTTAACCAGTCACGGCTCGTGACTGCTCATCCGAGGGGTGCTAATTCAAAATAAGTGTTCGAGTGTCATGTGTGTGGTTCCTTTTTTCCAAAATATGTGTTCTGTGCTTTGAGAAATCCTGTGTGCATCACTTGTTTTGTCAAAAAAAGTGCCTGCTGCACACGTGTCGAAACCATTTAGGATTAAAAAAGACGCTAAGGTTCACAAAGTACACGCAAGACACCCCCTTAACAGTAAACTTTGATTACGCATGAGATTATGTGAGTATCTGGCAAACGTGAGTGTCTCTTTTATCATAAACCCTTTAAACGCGTCTGCAGCAGGCACTTATTTTGACAAGACATTTGATGCACACAGGATCTCTCAAAGCGCAGAACACATATTTTGAAAAGGAACTACACACATGACGGGCTACATACATCTTGTGACGAACTTCGCATCGAGCGTCCTAGAAAAAGTCACCGGCCGCCACTTATTTTTACAATCTGACTTTTATTGTTTGCAATAAATTGTTTGTAGTGATTTTGCAACTGTTTACTGTCTTGTCCAAAGAAGTGGATTTTTTAAACACAGATGTCTTTGCAAAAAAAAATTGCATGCAGCATAAGACAGTCAAATTTGTAAAATACCAATCAAATGACTAAGGTGACATTTGTGAAAATAAGGCATTTCAATTACTGACTAATAATATTTTTATTACCATCAAAATGAAATTACTGAACCTCATAATAAGAGCCGGACAAAATGCTCATTTACAAGAAAATGTCACCTCCTCAAGTAATGCTCATATGTGTTAAAAAGTAAACACACTGAGGGGATAGAAACTCTTCAAGAGAGTTAAAATTTTTATTAATTTCCAACTACAGGTTGCTATAACTGCACATTAAAACTGACAAACTACTCAATAGTAAGATTGTTCATGAAAATATTTTAATGATTTAAAGGTTAGACATCTGTTGATAGCAAACATGATCCCACCAACACTGCAATAAAGCTGATATTTCACTTACTGTACATCGGCAAATGACAAGAAGATCCTCTGTCCTGCCTGGGCAGAAAGATACCACACACAGTAGGCATTGTTATAATAATAGTGTGGATAGTTGGGACTGGAAAACAGCCCAGAACCATACAGGTGTCCTCCACATGCTGGGTGATTATTTGCAGATCAGAAGAAATTAAGTTTAGTTACAAACAAGTATCCTAAGAATCAAGATACAGGATCAGAATAGAAAAACCACACTGTTACAGTAGTACTTTACCTGTTATGGGTGGCCATGATGTTGTATGCGCTTGGCAATACACTGAGTCAAAGAGGGAAAAATGAATAAAGCTTTAGCAAAGCATAAATTAACTTCAGATGCATTTTTGGGCAATATGCTTTGATAAATCATGCACAATATGACCAGATTTTATGTTTTAAATTCTTAGGACAGCATGAATTCTGACTTATTCACACAGTTAAAGAACTGGGCTCTCATGCTAAACATGGGCAAAGTTTCAGAGAACAATTTGGATGTAGGACGGAGGGTTCTTTTAAGTTTTGGAAAGTTTAATTCTACTACTGATTCTGTTACCAAATGAGTGCTGAAAGTACAGTGGAAGTCTTTATACTGGCACTGGAATAGCGCACATGCTGACAAAATGCTGACAAAAAATCAGCATCACCAAAGAAGTGTTTTTGTTTGTGAGATAAATTGAAGCTTCTTCAGCTTCTCAATAAACCCAGCATTATGGGAACAGTGGATGCAGTTTGTTTTTCCAGGATAGAAGCAAAGTTGTGCAAGTGTGTTTGTTTAACACTGGATTTTGTTAAAATGATGCCACCCCAGTGATAAATCAACCGTTTATGAGTTGCAGGCAAGGCTTTTAACCGGTACAGACCACGACCCACGGTTCGGCTCGCATGTGAATTGAGGATTAATACGCAAATTTAAATAGGGTAAAAGTTGATAATTTGCACGTGTTTCAAAGGCTTGCAAATGCCAACACTTAAATAATGTTAAACAATTTAACCACAAAAAGGCGCTAAAGTGAGCAATTTTCTGTACACACAGAATACGCATATATTCAACATGCGGTTGAATGTGTCCGGTCCAACTTCAATCAAATGTGATTATCCCTATGCCCTTCAAAGATCAGAACTCTTGATGTATAAACTTGAGAGAGAGTTACGCTACTGTGTCTCATACTGTAGTCCATACTGTAGTTGGTGAATAAAGCACTGAAAAACAACGTAATTTTCAGTTTATGCATCTTCTTCCCGAAATGCCTTTTGGAATTCGTCCTCCGTCTGTACAAATGTAGGCATGTCAGAATTACAGTTATGCCGCTTACATAATGTAGCCTTTTTTAAAGAGGCCCTTCCACATAAAACCGTTTGTACTTGTATTTTTTGATATGTGTTAGGTCCATATGTGTTTGTGTTGTGTCGTGAATGTGAAAATTAACTTCCACCTCCTCTATCAGCTCTAGCCACTGAAAAGAAATAAGCGGAGAAATCAGGTCAGTTAGAAAAGCTTATCAGTGTGACGTGGAACTGATCGAGGTCATTACTATTCATGAGCTCTTCACCTTGAGACCGCGCCCACATAGTACGTGTAGTTGAGTTAGTTTTCAAGTTAACAAGTTAACAAGTTACAGCAAGGATGGCTAAACGTCAACCGTACCGTATTCGGGCCATTGTTTTTGTTGAGAGACATCATTCCTATTAAACGAGGAAATCATAACAGTTGCTACATGTTTGGATGTTCAGAAGAACGCTGGATTTGAAGAGAGACTGCGATTAAAAAGCAATGCTCCTCTACCAATATTGGATCCGGACAGAATGGCGCAGCTTATGTGAGTAAAACACTTTAGTACTATGTGTCACTGTGGCGGCCGGTGTTTTCTCTTCCGAGGGACGCGAATTCATGCTGCACACACGTCGAAAGTGTTTATGATAAAAGACACGCATGTGTGTGTGAGTAAAACACTTTAGTACTATGTGTCACTGTGGCGGCTGGTGTTTTCTCTTCCGAGGGACGCGAATTCATGCTGCACACGCTTTGAAAGGGTTTATGATAAAAGACACGCGTGATTGTGTGAGTAAAACACTTTAGTACTATGTGTCACTATCAGTTGCGGCCGGGATTTCTCTTCAGAGGGACGCGTGTGTGTGTTTTTGTGCGTGGGTTTACGATAAAAGACACGCGTGTGTGTGTCAAAAGGGTTTATTATAAAATATGCGTGTGTAAGAAAGACACTGTGTCTTAAGACACTCACTTAACATTAAACTGATTACACATGAGATTAAATTGAAAGTTAGTTTGAACGAAAAACTGTTATCCAATCATAGCAGTGGGCGTTTACTTCCAAGTCGTCAATGCAGCCCGCCCATTAAAACGGATCATTTCTCTAACCAGCTTCAAAATCAGGGTACAAAATGACCTATTACTTATTGCTTTTGATGTTTTTGGATGTAAAAACCATGCAAAGTCATGAATAGACCTCAGACAACAGTATAAAACAATAAAAACTACAGAGGAAGGGCACCTTTAATGTTAAATGATGACAAGATAGACACTTAAGGAAAATTATGTAGACTAATAATTTAAGTTTAACAATCAGCCTACTTATCTGTATGTCCCACAGCTGACATGGAACGTTATTAACCGTTTTGGGAACTTTATTTTTTGTTCTAACCGGTTCAGGAATGTCAATTTAAGGGTGAACCGAAAACCGGAAACGTTAAAATACTGTTTCTAAATGTTCTGTTCGGAATGAACCAATTGAAAAAAAAACTGGTTCAAAGGTTGCAGGCGGTAAGTAAAACTGTAAGTGCATATAATGTAAATTGCACAAACATTTAGTAAATCAAGTTATTAATCAGAGTGAATCAGAGATAGTGGGATAATGTTTTGTGCTCATGATTAGCTCCGCCCATGGTACGCCTCCAGAAGGTTAGCTTTTTTTGGAAAATACTGGTGCTGATCTGTCTTTTATAAATCTTATAAAACTAAAGACTCTTTGGAGATATGAAGGATGCAGAACTACTCTATCTGTACTCAAGATTAGCATGAGATTGGCAGAAACAGTGTTTGTTATGTGACCTTTAAAGCAGATTTTTTTTATTATTAAATAGTTTTTAAATTTATACATAGCAAATCAAGAGATTGCAGCTCTGAGAAAGTTTTATCTATTATCCTCCTGTAACTTACACTCATAGTCAGGGCAACAGTCGCCATGGTAGTGACAAGAGCTCTTGCATGAACAAGGGCCAAAGTCAATATCACAGCTATATGCGCAATAGTGCTCCTCATAAATATCTAAGGACAAGAGAAAATATATTAATTTATTATTACCACTCTGATTATGAATGACTACAGAAGGGCTTTACATACTTTAAGAAGTTAACCCTTAGGTTATTCTGAACCACAGGTTAACAGAATCCAGCTGGGTTTCTTGTTTCACACTGTTTATACTATACCAGGGGTTAAGAGATAACCCTGGGTATTCATAATCTGATATTTCCCACTTTGCATTCCTAAACCCTTAAAGCCAGTCAGAATCTAGCATTTTAGAGAGCTTTGTAATGTAATGCTTCAGAGCAGGGTTTTATAACCCTATAAGGATTATCCGTTTCTAAATTACAAGTGTGAAATGCTCCATAACCCATGGTTAAGACAGATTGTACAGTCTCCTTAAACTAATGAACTAATTTTTTTTAGGTTTTAGGTATTATTAGAATCAGTATTCAGATTCAAGATTTACAAAAAACACTTTTAGTATGAACAGCGTGAAATTTGAAACTCATAAATCAGGATTCTGTTAACCCGGGGTTTAGAATAACCTCGGGTTAACTATTTAAAGTGAGAAAACCCTAATGTCACAATACTGCATATTACGTTCTGTTGAGCCTGTTGTCATGGTTGTAGTGGTTGTTGTGGACACTGGGCAAAACCCTGAGTGAAAAGAAGAAAATAAAGAAAAAAAAAACAGAACTTCCACAACTTTGAGTGGAACATAACGGACAGTTTTGTTATATTATTGTATTGGTGCAAATGTTATTTTGACACATGGGGACAGCTGTTGCATGTGAAAAACTAGTAGAATAGATATTAGTTATTTTGTGTGATTTCGAGGTACTTACATTCATAGCCAATGCAACAGTTGCCATGGTACTGACAAGAGCTCTCGCATGAACAAGGGCCTAAGTCAATGCCACAGTTATCCCAGCAAAAGTAATCCACAACTGATGAGGAGAGACATTTTACTTATCAAGCCATGCATACCTGTATATTTTATGACTACAGAAAGATTATACGGTCTCACCAAACTTATTTACTGATCATCAGAATGAATGTTTAGACTCAAGTTTTACAAATACAATTTTATCAGAATAGTACCTGTTGTCATGGTTGTAATGAATGTTGTAGACACTGAGAAGATTGACAAGAGAAAATATATTAATTAAACAGGGCTTTTCACACTTAAAATAGGTGACCCAGGGTTATTCTAAACCCCGGGTTAACAGAATCCTGTGAAGAGTTTCACATTTTACACTGTTTATACTTAGCCAGTATTCGGTATTCAGATTCAAGATTTACAAATAAACACTTTTAGTATGAACAGTGTGAAACGTGAAACTTATAACCCAGGATTCTGTTAACCCGGGGTTTAGAATAACCTAGGGTAACCTATATTTCAATTGTGAAAACCCTAATGGCACAATACTGTATATTACATTCTGTCGAGACTGTTGTCATGGTTGAAGTGGTTGTTGTGGACACTTGGCAATACCCTGTGTATAAAAAGAGAGAATGGAATAAAAAACACTTACACAACAGATTTCTTCTGTCATATTATTATATTGGTTCAAATGTCATTTTGAAACATGTGGAAAGCTGTTGGATATCAGAAAAGTAAGTTTTAGGCATTATCGTCCATGTGATTTTAAAGAACGTCTCGGTTACGTATGTAACCCTCGTTCCCTGAAGGAAGGGAACGGAGACGTCACATCGTGACCGACGAATTGGGAACCGCTCCGCGGGTGACCTATCTACTTCGAGAAACTATGAAAACGCCAATGAACTTGGCATGCAGGTATTTTTGCATAATGCCGGCGCCGCCCCGCCTTGTGCGTATATAAGCCGCAGGTGCACAATACCAAATTAGACCGACGAATTGGGAATCCCTACCAAAACGCCACTGCAGCTTAACCCTTCCAGTGTCTGTAAAAGCCCTCCGCCCTCCACATAAGGGGCGGAACCTAAGGCGAAATGCAGAAGGCCGGTCACTACCTGTTCCCTAACCCACGATAGTGAACCAGCGAACTGGGGAAGCGTCTAAACTGAGCGGAGCTAGAACACTGCGGAAGCCATCCCCTAAGAAGGTTGAATGGATGACAAAAAAATATGAAACAACCGACAGGTTGCTCATAAGAAGTCTCTGAACAAAACATAGTATGCAGAGAGATGCAGAGCAGGCTCTGCTAAGGAAAAACGTGGAGGATTAGAACCCCACGGAGTATACACACAAATGAACCCCACGTAGGGGACAAATGTGGGCGCCTAGCCTACACAGGTTTACAGAGAATACATCAGTGATAGGCTGACAGCGGATGCTCCGCAACATCGGCTATCATGGCGGTGGAGGAGAGCCAAAAACAGTTTTTGTAACGTTTTTGCCTCGACGGCCTTCCATAATGGTGCAAATGTGCAGCACCAAAATAGAGGCTCCAAGCCGACACACGAGCTGACCCTCGGTGTTCTTAACTAGTTAACAGAAACAACCCGAGTGGATACCGGCTCGACACGAACACTATAGAATCTTTTGAACATATTAGGTGTCGCCCAGCCTGCAGCTCTACAAATATCCATTAGCGAGGAACCACGAGCCAGTGCCCAAGATGATGCCACACTGCGTGTAGAGTGGGCACATAAATTAAATGGACAAGGCACGTCTTGCTTCTGATATGCAAGGGCTATAGTATCCACAATCCAATGGGACATCCTCTGCTTGGTGACAGCTTTCCCTTTCTGCTGACCACCGAAACAAACAAAGAGCTGGTCTGAGGTCCTAAAGCTTTGCGTCCTGTCTATATACACACGTAGTGCACGAACAGGGCACAACAAAGCCATGGCTGGGTCTGCCTCCTCCAAAGGCAGCGCTTGCAGGTTCACCACCTGATCTCTGAAAGGAGTGGTGGGAACTTTGGGCACGAAGCCGGGCCAGGGTCTCAGTGTTACGCTGGATGCAGCTGGCCCGAACTGAAGGCACGAATCATCGACCGAAAATGCATGAATATCTCCTATCCTTTTAACAGAAGCCAAAGCAAGGAGAGTTAAAGTCTTCATAGTAAGAAATTTAACACTCACACTATGCAGAGGCTCAAATAGGGCTTCCTGGAGAGATTTCAGCACCAAGGACAGGTCCCAAGGAGGAATAGAGGGAGGACACGAAGGATTCAGCCTTCGAGCGCCTCTGAGAAATCTAATGACCAAGTCGTGCTGACCCACTGTCCTACCGTTTACGGGTGAATGGTGAGCTGATATCGCAGCGATATCGACCTTTATAGTGGATGGTGACAGCCTAATCTCCAAACGACGCTGGAGATACAAAAGCACAACACTAATCGGGCATTCTCGGGGGTTCTCACGTTGGGAAGAACACCAGTCGACAAACAGGTTCCATTTAAGCGCATAAGCCTGTCTCGTAGACGGCGCTCGCGCTGCAGCAATAGTGTTAGATACCTCTTGCGGTAAATCACTCAAATCCTCCGTGCCCCGTCCAGAGACCACACATGGAGGTTCCACAGGTCGGGGCGCGGGTGCCATAATGTGCCCTCTTGTTGAGAAAGAAGGTCCTTCCTCAGGGGAATCTTCCAAGGAGGGGCTGTCGCGAGGAGAGAGAGTTCTGGAAACCAACTCCTGGTTGTCCAATACGGTGCCACCAACAGCACGCTCTCCTCGTCCTCCCGGATCTTGCATAGGGTTTGTGCAGGGTTGGCTCACCGGAGGGAACGCGTATTTGCGCATGTTTCGCGGGCAGCTGTGTGCCAATGCATCCACCCCGAGCGAGTCGTCGGCTAGTGAATAGAATAGGAAACAATGGGCCGTCTCTGGGGAAGCAAACAGATCTATCTGCGCTTTGCCGAAACGTCTCCAAATCTGCTGAACCGCTATGGGGTGGAGTCGCCATTCGCCGGGATGCGCAGCCCAAGAGAGCGCATCCCCGTCTACATTGAGCGTGCCCGGAATGTAAATGGCACAAAGAGACCTCAAATTCTTCTGACTCCAAGTGAGGAGGTGACGGGCGGGATGCGACAGGTGAAGCGAGCGTAAACCGCCTTGACGATTGATGTACGCAACGGTCGCAGTATTGTCTGTGCAAACTAATACATCTTTGCCCCGTAACTCATTGCTGAAACGGACGAGCGCAAGATATACAGCCCACATTTCTCGGCAATTTATGTGCCAATGCTGCTGGGGTGCCATCCAGACCCCCGAAGCCGCAAGCCCATCTTACGTGGCCCCCCACCCCGTGTCTGAAGCATCTGTGCATACTATTGCATGCCTGGAGACCTGTCTCAGAGGCACACCGGCTCGGAGAAACGCATGGTCTGACCACGGAGTGAAAGTGCGACGACACGCAAGTGTAATGACAACACGGTGAATGCCGCACAGCCACGCTCTCCTCGGGACTCGGTCGTGAAGCCAATGCTGAAGCGGTCGCATTTGCAGCAGCCCGAGTGATGTCACAGCTGCAGCTGTTGCCATATGCCCCAGGAGCTTCTGAAATTGTTTCAGCGGGACCGCGCTCTTGCTCTTGAATGTATTCAAGCAAGTCAGAATCGACTGTACACGCGCTTCTGTTAAACGAGCTGTCAAATCGACCGAGTCCAGTTCCGTCCTGAGAAAAGAGATTCTCTGCACGGGGCAAAGCTTGCTCTTTTCCCAGTTGACCCGAAGACCCAAACGAGCGAGGTGTTCTAGAGTTAAATCTCTGTGATCGCACAGCGTCTGACGAGTTTGAGCTATTATGAGCCAATCGTCTAAATACGCGAGAATGCGCACACCTTTCTCTCTCAGGGGTTTTAAAGCCCTCTCCACTACTTTGGTGAATACACGGGGCGACAGAGAGAGCCCGAATGGGAGGACTTTGTACTGGTATGCTCGCCCCTCGAACGCAAAGCGGAGAAACGGCCTGTGCCGGGGGAGAATCGATACGTGGAAGTACGCGTCCTTCAGGTCGATAGATGCGAACCAATCGTTTGGACGAATGCATGGATATATGCGCTTGGGCGTCAGCATCTTGAACGGCATTCTGTGAAGTGCACGGTTCAGCGAACACGGGTCCAGGATCGGTCGCAAGCCGCCGGTTTTCTTGGGTACAATAAAGTAAGGGCTGTAAAACCCCGACCTCATCTCGGCTGGAGGGACCGGCTCGATAGCGTCCTTCGCCAATAGGACAGCGATCTCCGCGCAGGGAGGACGTGCACATCGGCAGCTCTCACCGGAGTGAAACGAACACCGGAGAATTTGGGGGGACGCCGGGCAAATTGGATCGCATAGCCGAGACGAATCGTGCGTAAAAGCCAACACGACGGGCTGGGAAGCTGTTCCCACGCCACCAAACACCGTGCGAGAGGGACTAAAGGCACGATCGGTGTACACACCGCATCCAGAAACGGAGCACGGATGGAAATCCATCTTTAAAAATACGACCCCGACCGTGACACGAATGAGTGGCTGTCTTAAAAAAGACACAAAGCTCAAACGTGTTGCTCTTTTAGGGAAATCACTCTTTTGTGCGAGCGGGTGAAACACACAGGGAGAGGCAACGCACTCACTCGAACTCAAGTCCTAAATTAAAGAGACAGAAAGAGAGAGAGAAAGGGTGGAGAAAAACACTGCGAGCCTCCGCTGAGGTGTCTTTGCCCAACCAACTTCGACAAGCTGAGATCTTTTTTCCACTAAGAACAGGATCTACGAAGATCAGTTAACAGCTTCTCGAGAGCAGATGTCTGCCGGCTGCGAAGCAATAAAAGCTAATTTGGTATTGTGCACCTGCGGCTTATATACGCACCTGGCGGGGCGGCGCCGGCATTATGCAAATACCTGCATGCCAAGTTCATTGGCGTTTTCATAGTTTCTCGAAGTAGATAGGTCACCCGCGGAGCGGTTCCCAATTCGTCGGTCACGACGTGACGTTGTAGTGACCGACTGAAAGGGAACTTACACTCAAAGTCAAAGCAACAGTTGCCATGGTACTGACAGGAGCTTTCGCAAGAGCGCAAGAACTCAATGTAGTGTAGTTTGAATAACTTAATTTATTAGTTTCAATAACTCAATGTAGTGTAGTTTCAGTAACTCAATGTAGTGTAGTCTGAAAAACTCAATTCAGTTATTTTATATAAAACGTTTTTATATCATACTAATTAGCATGAGCACATGTTAGCATGTTTATAATAATAACATATGATACTTTGGATGAGCATGTGATAAAAGACTGATCTTCAAACAGGCATTAACACACTAAGTGATCGTTGAGAGAAATACATCACATCCACAACCTAACCACAAGCGCAACTCTTCTCCACGATGGTAACCAAATAATTTGAAAAAATATAAAACAAATGCTTCTAAATCAATAAGATAAACGAACATTAAACACTATTAAGTCTTTCTCTTTAAAAATGCATAAAATAACACTTAACAAAATTACTCTCCAAAAGCAGTTGCATGCAAAGCATGCTGGGAAATACAGATCCACGGCCCAGTTAGTAATAGCAACAAAAATCATTCATGTTGCCCCAACATAAAATTTAAGTGGACTAAACATGATAAAATTAGGTTGAGATAAAAAAAACGGTATTCATTTTCCAGAACCCAAATTCAAACTAATTGTGTTAACGTAACATACATTTACTTATTGCTCTTAATGAGCTATTTTAAATTAATTGAATAAAATTGTAATGTGTCATTTCTAAGAAGGGCTTGAATCATTTTTTGAGTGAAGAATGATTTGTGTATTTTCAGCCAATTGTTGGTTCAAAAGGGGACCTATGCTAAATTAACCTATGCTGGTTTGTTCAATTTTGACCCCATTATGGGTTAAAAATAACCCAGCATTTTTAGAGTGTTGGCATTTGATCTTCCAGTGTCTGTCTGTACGAGAGAAACTCACTCTTGAAGTCATGGCAACAGTTTCTGTTGTACTGGCAGTTGTCGTCGCATGAACAAGTGGTATAATGATATCCACAATAATTCCTGCATGATTTGGAATCTAGAGAAAAGAGAAATATATTTTGCTAAAACAGAATAAAAGTCATTTGCCACTAGAAACTACACCCCCCCCCCAAAAAAATGGGGCTTAATAGCACTAAAAGTGGTTCACTAGATCATAATCATTTATGGCCCCCATAGCTCCTATATAGAGCCATATGGTGCTATGTAGAACCATGGTGTTATAGTCGTTCTATAGCACCACGTATAGTTCAGGTGCTATTTAACACTTGTGGTTCCCCTATGATTACAAGCCAGTGAACCACTTTTTTTGCTGTTTAACACCATTTTTTAGAGTGTAGATGATGTAAATTATAAATTAAGCCATAGTTTTATTTTTAACCATACCTACAAAGACCCAATCTGCACGAAATCCTTTTTTGGTTACACTGTAATCACTGTAGAACACCACAGTCACATCATTCTGGGTGGAGTTAAAAGATTGTCTCCTGTTCTCTCGCAGTTCTCCAAGTAAAGGATATAGTGAAGTAGGACCGTCAAATACTTTAATGTAATCACAGCATTTTTCTAATCTGAAGACAGAAAGCAAAAATGTTTTGTTACCATAAACACTATATGACAGCATAGACAAAAAACGTACTCACTACCAGTTTGGAAACATAAATTAGTGTTTTAATATATCCATATATTAACCGTATAATAAAAGTTGTTTAATTTGTCTGTGCCAATGATCTAAGGAAAATAGGTATAAAGAAAGCACAATGTCCTACTCCACAAAGGTGAAAGTCAAGAGCACTGTTGTTTGTCCTGTGCTGTGAATGGTCCACGTGCACCGTGCATTATTGGGATAATTGTTTGGGTACTGAGGGCTGGAAAATTCACCCATCCAATCTGTCATGTAGTCACCACATGGTTCTTTGCATAAAAAAGCAGAAAAATTGTGTTACTTAAGGCAGAGACTCAACAAACATAAACAAGCTATCAGATATCGAGTGCTGAACTGATATGCAGTACTTTAATGCATCTATCAAGCCTGGTCTCTCTAGCATATTGAAAAGTAAAACATCAAATACCTGCTGATGGATCCAATGTTGTGTCTAGAAAGTCTGGACAATATAAAATATTTTAGCATCAAACCAAAATATACATTGCACACCCATATCCCACCACCTAATGTTATAGAATATCAGTTGTTGAGGGTTCTGATGTGGTAGCAGTATCTGCTTTACAAAACAACATGCATTGCATTATATATTCACCTGTTGTCAATGGCCACCAAATGGTTGTTGCTGTAAGATAACACATAGACATGATTATCCAAGCTACCTGGTCTTTTTGCATTCATTTTAAATTTCTCAATTCCTATTGCTGGATATTACCTTGAATTGAAATTAATTTAAATGTATTTGTCAGAATTTCATAAAACTGTACACTCTTCAAAAACGAATGTGTTAAAATAACACATCTTGTGTCTAGTTAAGGAAACCTAAAGTGTGTTAAAAATGAACACATCCTTTCTTAGAGTGTACAAAATAGCAAAAAGTATCGCAAACACTTTAAAAAACTGCAGAGGATAAAAACACAAAGGGCTCTATTTTAACGATCTGAAACGCAAGTGCGAAGCGCAACGCGCAAGTGAGTTTGTGGGCGGATCTTGGGCGCTGTTGCTATTTTCCCGGCGTGAGAAATAACTCTTGCGCCGGGCGCAAATCAATAAGGGGTTGGTCTGAAGTAGGTTCATTATTCATAGGTGTGGTTTGGGCGTAACATCAAATAAACCAATCAGAACGCTAGCCAACATTCCCTTTAAACGCAAGGGCGCAAGTTCCATGGCGGGTTGCTATTATTATGACGGATTTACCAGGCGCACGCCAGGAGCGGTTCACAGCCGAGGAGACCGACGTCCTTGTACGGGGGAATCCCACGCTTGCCAGCATAAATCGGGCACGCCGTGTAACGGGAGATGGATCTGCCGCAGGATTTGACGCCAGCAGAGGACATCGCTGCGTCCACCCTCACCGCTGAAAGGGTTTGGGGGCTTTGAAATCGGACCCAAGAAACGTAAGCAAGGTCCAACCCCAAAGTACTCTTACAAATCAAGTTCATATACATTAAGGTTTCTTATGAAAACATTTTAACTATTATTTACATAAAATAAACGTAATACAGCCACACAACAAAGTTATGAAAATATTTTAATCGTTATTTGCATGAGAATAAATAAAAACTATCACCACAATGCTCACCACTATGATTCCCCTTATCTCGTGTATTAATATTTTTAAGTGTAACAATTTATGATTTGCAAAAATAACTGTTGCATCTGTGTAGATTAGATAAGCAAAGTGTATGCGCGTTGTGCACGCTATACATTATGGTGAAGCATGCGCCCTTAAAATAGCATAATGAACCACGCGCAACGCGCCACTGACTTTAGACTAGTTTTTTTTGGTTAGTAGCGCAATTGTTTTTTGAAACTGCAAAATAGCATAAGAGATGGTTTGCGCCGCAACACGCCTCCTTTTTGCGCTGAACCGCCCAGGGAGCGCAAGTTCATTCCCTAGTTTGCTGACGTGCATCTGTGGAGGGAAAAACCCCGCTGTGCGCCGGCGCAAAATACGAATGATACATGCGTCACTGACAAAGTCAATTGCGCTGGGTGCAAGATAGGGCCCAAAAAAGCTGAAGGCTAAAATGCACATATTTTTTTAAGTTGTCAGTCAAATGCAGTTTGCAAGTTTCAATAGAGTGTAGAGGGCCTTAACCCAGATACAAAATATTATTTTTAAGAATACAATTTTCAATTTGATTGTACATTTTCCATAATCTTAGATGCCACACATAAAATAAAGATAGGCCTATAATTTGCGATCTGATTTGCAACCTTTTTATGTACAGTAATGGAACAACTCTAACACTTTTAAATTCTAGTTTTTCCCCTGTTCAATAGATACATTTAAGATAATGCTATAAGGGGTGCTGTCACCTTTGCTGAATCCTTGACAGCCTGTAGTGGTTAGAAGAACACAAAGAAGAACTGTCAGAGCATCCATCGTTCTCTTCAGGAAAAGTTGGTTTACAAAGTTGAAAGCATCACTTATATACTGATAATGAGTCCAAGACAAATTTCCTTATGACACTAACATCCTGGAGCCTGTGATAGACAAAAAGCTAACCAACTGCATAACTGTGGAAAAGAAAATGCTAAATGTGTTAGACAACTCCTTTTGTGTTTATTTATTTTGAAATAAATGAACACAAAATGAGTTGTATAACACATTTAGACGTGTTTAATCCACAGTTATACAGTTGGTTAACTTGTCCATCACAGGCTCCTCCAGGATGCTAAAGTGTCATAAGGAAATCCTTCTCATTATCAGTTCATTTATTTATATATTGACACTGCGATTTGTGATAATGATCCGATGTTTCAGAGGTTACTTGAACCTTTGGCATGCATGGAGTATTTTGTTTATAAGGTATTTCAAATGTCTTTTTCTACATTGAAATACATATCCAGTATCCAAGCCGAAGCCTGCTATTGAGGATTTGTTAAATATTTGTTTAGTGATGACATTAACACAGGCAGTGGCCTTCAGACGTATGATTCCTAAAAATATATATAATATATATTGATTTCATTTTTATATATATTCGTTTATTTTCAATGCAATGATACTGTATAAGTAATCTTATCAAATTTGAAATTCTAAGGTTTTTGGACTGTACAGTATGCTGCTCTATATGACATTTACACATTTGGTAGATGCTTTTATCCAATGATAAATATAGTGCATTACAAGGTATACATTCTTTTTAATCAGTATATATTTTTTAATCGGTGTGTATTTTAATATCAGTGTGTATTTTTTATTCAGTATGACCCTTTGCACTCCTAACACAATGCTCTACCATCGAGATATACACAGTGGCGTGTTTACCAACCAAGGAATTGCGTGGGCCCCTTTGGCTTGGGGGCCCCCTACTGGCCACAAGTGGTTACCTTATTTATTAATTTAATGAGTATGTTGCACTAATTCAGACCCACATGTAGAACCCAATTCACACAGCTTACATTGTTTTAATAAATACATCCCATTAGGAGTTTGCAAGCAAAGGATAAATCTGAGAGGGGCTTGAAAATATTTTTCTGTCCAAAAGTGGGGCCTGGTGGAAAACGTTTGGGAACCATTAGCTTCAGGTAACACCAAGACCTTTATTTTATTTTTATTTATTTATTTTTTATTCTGTATCATTTTGAATAAGACAATGGACACTATTTTATTTTTTAAACAAGACGTTTTGTCTTACACCAAAGTGTAACAATTTTGTGTTATGTTTCAAAATAAAATAAATCCAGTTTATAATTTAATAATCAATATTACTGTTGTTTTATTATAATAGATTTTAAGTCACTTTTAATGTCTTAAAATGTATTATCAACTAAATTATCAACTTGTCTTTGCACTTTTGTCATGATATGGTCCTTATAAACAATTATGCAGACAACAGCCTCCGCACAACTGATACAAGATTATACAACCTTGCACACCAGGAAAGGAAGCATTTGACAAGGGCATAAACATGAAAGTATGGACAGCTGACAGTGTTGTAAAATTGATTGCGATCTTAATGGACTGATAACAATGCAAATATATGGAGACAGTATGGCCAAATGGACACCTGTACTGTAGACTTCCCCTGAATTCTGCACACTGTAATAAAAAGATTTGTTGGTTCAACCTAAAAATGTAAGTTGCCTTAAAATTTTTATTGCAACTTAAAAACATTAGTTGAAGTGTTTTACATTTTTTTCTTTTCTAATGCAATGCTCAACCAAACTTCAGAAACAAATAATTCAAATGCAAAAAGTAATTTAGACATTTCAGAAAAAGTCAAAGCAGCGCCTGAATTTAAAGCCTTCTTTTTTTGTTAATTAACAACACAAAGTGAGGGCTGTAAGTCCAACTATATATACCAGTAGTTTTCATTCTGTTACTCATTCTATTTTTATTTGATTTATCTTCATCAAAAACAACTTGAGGTGTAATTAAGTATACGAGTTTACAGATCTACTTCTTTCCTGGGACTCAAGAACATCTCGGTTACGTATGTAACCACGGTTCCCTGAGGGAACGAGACGTTGTGTCGATGACAACAGTATGGGGTGTGCTCTTGAGAGCCAATCTGTCTCATGTTTTGACAACATAAAGCAAGTATAGGCAGGTATAACGTGCACTGTTGCTAAATGGCATCAAAACCTTCCAGTAAAATGTAAGGGTGTCCTCATCCAAAGAGGTGGAACAGACTCTTCACCAGTAACACCAGTTTTAAAGCAGATAGCATTGATTTAACCGCAGGGTACTGAAGTATGCTGGGAATGTGCCAAAGATAATGGATGTAGAAAAGGGGCACTAATTAGACCATGCCTCACCCACTGGGGGAGCTCTTTGGTGAGACGAGCTATCATTGACACAGGCCCCCATTTTTTGCTGACTTTTTTTGAAGCCTGCTGTGTGCAACACTTCTATACAATGTCCTTTGCTTAACCCACTATTCTACAGTGCAACAGTTACTGCGAAAGACTGTTTGGAAATAATGAAAGCAGAGAAATATTTTCTATTATACAATGATAGCAATGATTAATAACTTATTTTTACAAGAATATTTTAAGAAACCAGTCTTTTTATGACTTCTATACTAAATAATCTCAGTCATAGTTACTGCTAACTGTTATGTAAGTTAGTGTCCTAGAGTTAAATATTAGTAAACTAAATATTAATTTCATATCTGAAAATACAGAACAGTATAACACATACATCTGATGATTTTCTCAGCAACAATGCAATCCTATAGACTTGACAGAGGTTTTCCTGAGATTTTTCCTCTAGTGTTTAAGACCTGACAGGGTGAGGATGTACTTTGTCTTACCTCCCTTAAACTCATCATCTCTCATTTCTGCTTCCCTTTCCCTGCTTTGCACAAAACATTTCTGATGTCCATCATATAAGCCAATATGATCGAGTCAAAGTAAGATTAGCATTATTATTTAGAAACTTACTTTAGTCTCGTCATGTTTTCGTTAGCTATAACTCACTCGCGTGGCATCACCTTTTGAATGCGGGAATGCAAAGACGCGCGCGGACATGGATACGTGTGTACATGCGTCAATGCGACTGTTTCGTCGCTTTTACAAACGTAAATTGCGTTACTACATTGCAAATAGATCCGTTTTTGTCGCGATTGTCTTAAGGATTGCACTAGTTAACTGCTAAAATTTATACTTGAGATTTACACCGGGGCACAAAAGATTTACACTGGGGCACGTGCCCCAGTAAAAGAGGGCCAAGCGACGCCCCTGGTCTAGTTGTTGTAACACTAAGTCCCTGTGGGCACAAACCAATTCCTGGGAGTGCTCTAGAATAAGCCAGTCATCGAGATAATTGAGAATACGAATCCCCTGCTAGGCCTTGGGCCTCTCCGCGACTTTGGTAAAGACACAGGGAGACAGGGACAGACCGAAGCCTTCGGAAGGGGAGGACCGTGTACTGATATGCCCTTTCCTCCAAAGCAAATTGAAGAAACTGTCTGTGTCGAGGAAGAATAGAGACATGAAAGTATGCAGCCTTCAGGCGATGGCCATAAACCAATCCATCCTGGAAACAAACCTCAGCCAGGATGTGTCTCTGTGTTAACATCTTGAATGGCATGCAATGAATGTATTTGTTCAGCGCACGAAGATCCAATATGGGAAGCAGCCCCCTCTCTTTTTCGGCACTATAAAGTATGGGCTCTAAAAACCCGAAGACATCTCAGCTGAGAGGACGGGCTCTATGGCATGTTTGACCAAAAGGGTGGCCACCTCTGCCCAAAGTATGGCAGTATTCGCACCTCTGACAAAGCTTAACAGAACACAGTGAAACTTGAGGGGGGCATCTGGCAAATAGAATTGCGTAGCCGAGATGGATCGTATGCATCAACCAACGTGACGGGCAGCGCCAGACACTGCGCGAGAGGCACTAGAGCAGTGTTCTTCACTCCCAAGCCTGGAGAGACTGTGCCCTGTAGAGGCTGTTTCTCAATTCCAAGAACGCAAAGAACGGACTTGCGTTCTTGTGGAGACTGGTCTTGCCAGGTGACCATGGAAGAACGAACTCAGAAGGTCGCGAGAACACAGAACGCACTTGTGAGAATTGAGATGTGTGCGATCTTCCTGCTGGTCACGTGACCTCCCCAGATTTCAGCGCGCAAGTCTGCACTTGATGCATCCTCGATATCAAGAACTCATCCGGGTATTTTCATGCATCCTCTGTACTTGCGTTCTTGAGAAATGGAATTGAACTTCGACTGTTAATGATGACGTAGAGCGAGGACACAAGGACGCAAGATCGCTGAAGAACGCATATTGAGAAACAGCCAGAGTTTAGCTCCAACCTTAATCAAACACACCTGCAAGCTAATCAATGTCTTCATGATCACTAGAAAATCACAGGTAGGTGTGTTTGATTAAGGTTGGAGCTAAACTCTGCAAGGCACCGGCTCTCCAGGATTGGGAGTAAAGAACACTGCACGAGAGGAATGATCTGCTTCGTAGTGCCGGGGGGGTGGGTGGTTGTGGCGATATGGTGGAGCGTGGGGGGATGGCAAGCGTTCCCCGCCATCACTCAACTCACTTGAGTAGACGTTTTTAGAGGAGACAGACAAACCCTTCGACTGTTGGGGGTCCAAGAATCGTTCGGTGTCTGAAAATGAAGAGAAACATTGCCCAGAAAGGACAGATGGAAATGCTCTTTTATTGACCAAGTGGGCACCAGGCAGGGGGCATGACTGGAAGGGATCCTTCTTGCGAGGGCCCGGGGATGGTATAACGTTCTAGCGAGCCAGGCCCGATGGTTTATGTTTTCTCTGTGGGCTGTGACCGTCAGGGGGGCTTAGAAGCCTTAGGAAGGTCCCTCGGTGTCGCCTGCTGACCCGCATGCCTGTGGATGGATCTATTCGGTGGTCAACTTGAGAGAGATCTGACCAGTGAGCTCCGAAAAACAAGAGCGTCTGAATGGTGCATAATCTCTCTTTTTATACACGTAAGTGTGGGCAGATACTGGTATGCATATACCATTTACGCAATTTTATTGCAAATTCATACCAGATTGACACTTAAGAACACACCCCATCATCGACACAACGTCGAGTGAACAAAAGAAATGGAACCGTGGCCACTGAATTTAGTTACAAATCTAAATTTGGTTACATTTTTTTGTTAAAAATATCTTTTATGTATGAAAATTATGTATGATATTCCATTATGGAAGCCAACAGTGATTTAAAGGTGTTTGGTTTCATTTATTTATTTGCCTTGTTTTAGCCTAGATGTCCGGGCTGTGTTTGGATGGTTATTAGATGTCTTATAAATGCTAAATTGCTTGCTGGGTCGCTTCATGGTGGCACATTGTCAGAAGACAATGCACTGTCTGTGGCCAATAATATTAAGGCAGGTAAATTTAGCAGAAATCTTTAACTGGCAAGGCATAAACTTTTGGAAAAAAGAGCCCCCCACCACATCCAGGAACCAAACTTTGTCCATGCCTAATGAAAATAACATAATAAAACCATGAAATAAATATAATAAAGAATATGTGTCTTGTAAGGGTGTCACGATTTCGATTTTAAATTGAAAGCGATCGAAATTAAGTCACAACCTCAAATAAAAAAATGGAATCATCGATGCTGCCACGCCCCCATGTCACATCCGGTCGGCAGGCCAAGATGGCAGATGCAGGAGACACCATGCGTGCTGCTCTTTACATGGGAAACAAAAAACAGCAAGCGCCTCCAAAACTCAATCAGAACAGAGCACACAGGCGTGCACAGCAGAACGGCATCTGTGCCAGGTCATTTGTGCGTGTACCATATTTTTTCACTGGCAGCATGACTAAAATGGCAGGACTTCTCCGGGTTCAAGGTCACATATTATATTTCATAAAAGTCTAGTCTAAAAATGGCATAGCATTTTTTGTGCTTTAAATTTGTTTTTAAAAATCGAGAATCGAATCGTGACCTTAGAATCAAAAATGTAACCGTGTTAATTTTAGCAGCAAATTCTGATGTAGTCTTAGTCTTAGTCTTTTGAATAACACACCATTTAGTTTTAGTCTTATTTTAGTCATCTGAAATATTTTAGTCTTAGTCTAGTTTTAGTCGACGAAATATCATAAGAGTTTTAGTCTTAGTCTAGTCTTAAGTTTTTTAGTCTGTTATGGAATGGTATTAAGGTTTGAATATGCAATACAGAGACAGATTTAATGGTTGTTAAAGAAAACATGTATGTTATTTTATTCTTAATGTCAAAAAAACTGACCGTGGCTTTTTCACAAAAGATAATATCACATAAAATATAAGGCCCGCTCTACCTAAAAAATATACATGGTCCCTGAAAAAGATATGCCTTCTCCCTAAATGACATGCACCCACAGATATACACGCGCGCAGACACACAGACAGAGACACACACACGCACTTACACACGCACTTTACATGTCCAGTCATGTAAAACCACAACATATACTATAATAGTAACGTTACACATTTCATTCAATTTGAGGACACTGAATATTTATACTCAGTATTAATTCAGACAATCCAATACAATCAATACAGTTCAGATGTGTATTCCATTTGTTTCTATGTTATTCCAAGATTAGCGAAAACACGGTGGTTTACCTTATAAAATAACCTTAGCGTGCATGTTTACCTTTGCATGTATTTCTGGATGAGTCATTTTTACAGGCTGTCGTCTTGTCATATTTGAAGTGTGACCAGATTAGACGCTAGCTCTGACATTGTTAATGAGACATGTCTTCAGACAGGGTGCACCGCTACCCGTTAGCGTGTTGCTAACGAGCGAAGTCAACTGAAATCAGCCAAAGCTGGGTAACGAAGACTGTACAACTTAATATAATGTAAACAACCTGTTGTGAAAACAAACTTTGCCGCGGGTTTTTAAAATGCCTCTACTGCCTGCTGCCTGTGTAGATCAACCTACCCTCAAAGACTCGCTCTGATTGGATCCCACAAAACTTTCCCCACAAAATGAGTAGCTCTGATTGGATCTCTTCTCCATTCGTCCCTCCCTAACATTTTCGTCTTATTTTTATTCGTTGACTAAAGTGTCAGTTATATTTCGTTACAGTCTTCGTCATCATATCTGACTTTTATTTAGTTTTTATTTAGTCTTCGTCCGTGAAAAAAGGTTCGTTGACGAATATTTTTCGTCATCGTCTTCGTCAACGAAATTAACACTGAAATGTAATCGAATCGAGGATTTGGAGAACAGTGACACCTCTAGTTCCCTTTTAGTCGGTCACTACGACATGGGTCTTCAACCAGGGGTCCGCGGCCCCCAGGGGGTCCGTGACGGAACTGCAGGGGTCCGCCAAATGATGTTCAACAACAAACTATTTTTTGCTTAAAACGTAAAATATATGTACAAAACGTTACATGTCCCCTTTAAGTTGTGCACGTGCGTGGCCGCATAGGTTTGAAGGCGCGCATTCAGTTTAGCCAGCGGACCAAAATAAAATATCTAAAGAATATAAATGTTCGCTCAGGAAGCAGCAGTAGCGACAAAAGTCATCATAAAACAGGTAAATCTTATGTGTGTCTTTCTTTCAGAATGTCTTTTAGAATCAGTGCGACATTGTCTCATCTATATTTCCGAACTTGGACGGCTGTTTCACGCGGTTCAGATTTAAAGCGCTAATTCAACAGGCAAATGACACCACACCGCGTCTGCATTTTAAACTGTGATTAAACTATCGCTCGCATTTAAAAATTAATGAAACGCGCGCCGTGATGGTGCTTTGTGCAAGATTCATAGTCAGGTTGAAATCTGCCTCTCAAAAAGTTTCCTCAAAGTGATGCGCTCGGACTCGTTGCATGTTGTTCTCCTGAGTCTGATATGAAGCTATACAGAAAATAAACCTGCGTTACTTAAACTCGTGACAATGATGATACACGAGAAAGGCAACAGACCTCAGAATTATAAAGTAGCACAACCTCTTTCCCCACCAGAATAGAGAGTCTTTGTGCCATTCACCATGATCAGTCTTCTTTATAAACTGAAAGCCCTTGTCCAATTCACAGTAAAATGAAAATATATTACACTGCAAATACCTTAAAATAATATATTATTATTATTATTATTATTATTATTATTATTATTATTATATTATTAATATAAAAACGAAATCTACTTTAACAAAAAAATTATGCATTTTAATATAGTATGGCTGTGTGACAATATGGTTTGATTCTATTTATAAAACAGTTCCAGTCCTTGATTCTGATTGGTCATCAGTAGTACTTTACTCCACTTTGCGTTGTGCCTAATATGAAAAGGCAGACTCTCGTACCTTACTGCTTACTTAAATATCTCTGTTTTACACCTGCTCCATAGCTCTCTAAACTAAGGGGTCCCCGACCCAAAAAACGTTGAAGACCCCTGCACTACGACGTCACCGTTTAGAATGAGTTTTGTGGAGTTATATCAGTGACTTAAAAATTTTGCTTTTTCAAAAACCACGCATAAAAATTTTTCTCTCAAAAATACAAACATGTACATACATGTTGATTATATGATATTGTAGCCCAGTTTGTGCTGAACACAGTGTTATGAGACTTTTGCCATTAATACGTTTTTAAGCAACTGAAAAAAGCACAAAATGTCAGTGCATGTTAAAACTTCCCCAGGGCCCTAAAAACCCTTTAGACCCCAGAGGGTTAACTCCGAAACTGATATTTCAGTCAATACGCCCCCAAGATTGGTTTGCAGCGATAGATCTGAAAGACACGTACTTTCATGTGTCCGTTCTCCCTCGCCGTAGACCGTTTCTTTGCTTTGCGTTCGAGGGGCGGGCATACCAATACAAAGTACTACTATTCGGGCTGTCTCTCTCTCCCCATGTATTCACGAAAGTAGTGGAAGCGGCGTTAAAACCCCTGAGAGAGAGCGGTGTTCGCATATTGGCTTACCTCGACAATTGGCTTATAATAGCGCATTCTCGGCGCACACTTTGTGAGCACAGAGACTTAACGCTTCGGCATCTCGCCCGTTTGGGTCTTCGGGGCAACTGGGAAAAGAGCAAACTCTGCCCCACGCAGAGGATCTCTTTTCTTGGCATGGAACTGGACTTGATCGATTTATTGATCGTTTAATTTTTCAATTCAATTCAATTCAATTTTATTTATATAGCGCTTTTCACAAAAGTCAATTGTTTCAAAGCAGCTTTACATTAACAGAAGCGCGCGTCCAGTCGATTCTGACTTGCCTCGGTTCATTTCGAGGGAAGAACGCGGTCCCTCTGAAACAATTTCAGAAGCTCCTGGGACATATGGCAGCAGCCACGGCTGTGACAACACTCGGGCTGCTTCATATGAGACCGCTTCAGCGTTGGCTTCATGATCGAGTCCCGAGGAGAGCGTGGCACGCCGGCATTCACCGTGTAACCATTACACCTGCGTGTCGTCTAACATTCACCCCGTGGTCAGACCCCGCGTTTTTGAGAGCAGGTGTTTCCATGAAACAGGTCTCTTGGCATGCTGTTGTACACACAGATGCATCCGACACGGGGTGGGGAGCCACGTACGACGGGCTTGCAGCCTCGGGGGTGTGGACAGCACCCCAGCTGCACTGGCACATCAACTGCCGCAAGTTGTGGGCTGTATATCTGGGACTTGTACGCTTCGCTATGGAGCTACGAGGGAAGGATGTATTAGTTTGTACCGACAATACTGCGACCGTCAAGGCGGTTTTCGCTCTCGTCACATGTCGCATCTCGCACGTCATCTCCTCCTTTGGAGTCAGAAGCATCGGAGGTCCCTTCGTTCCATTCACATTCCGGGTTCGCTCAATACAGCGGCAGACGCGCTTTCCCGAGCTGAGCGCCCCGATGAATGGCGACTCCACCCCCCGACGGTTCAGCTAATTTGGAAGAAGTTCGGTCGTGCGCAGATAGATCTGTTTGCGTCACCGAACGATACCCATTGTCGCATAATTTATTCACTAACCGAGGGCAGCCTCGGCGTGGATACTTTAGCACACAGCTGGCCGCAGGGTATGCGCAAATAGCATTCCCTCCAGTGAGCTTAATCGCACAGACACTGTGCAAGGTCAGGCAGGACGAGGAGAGCCTTCTACTGGTCACGCCTTACTGGACGACCAGGAATTGGTTTCCAGAACTGATGCTCCTCGCGACAGCCCCTCCCTGGCAGATTCCCCTAAGGACCTTTTTTTTCAAGGAGGGGGCACATTATGGCACCCGCGCCCCGACCTGTGGGATCTCCATGTATGGTCGTTGAGTGTGCAAAAGGTTCAGGTGATTTATCGCAAGCGGTATCTAATACCATCGCCGCAGCGCGAGCGCCGTCTACTAGACACGCGTACGCGCTTAAATGGAACCTTTTCGTCGATTGGTGCTCTTCGCAACGCGAGGACCCCCGAGAATGCCCCATTAATGTCGTGCTTACATACCTTCAACACCGGTTAGATGGTAGGCTGTCACCCTCCACCATTAAAGTTGACGTCGCCGCTATATCTGCCCATCACTCTTTAATAAACGGCAGATCGGTTGGCCAGCACGATTTAATTATTCGATTTCTAAGAGGCGCACGAAGGCTGCATCCTTCACACCCTCCCTCTATTCCTCCTCGGGACCTGTCCATGGTGCTGAAAGCCCTGCAGGGACCCCCGTTTGAGCCTTTGCAGTCTGTGAGTCTGAAGTTTTCATCAATGAAAACTCTGCCCCTGCTCACATTGGCCTCTGTTAAGAGGGTAGGTGACCTTCATGCATTCTCCATCGACGATTCGTGCCTTCAGTTTGGTCCTGCTGTCTCGAGCGTAACACTCAGACCCAGATCAAGCTACGTGCCCAAAGTTCCCACCACTCCCTTCAGAGATCAGGTGGTGAGCTTGCAAGCGCTGCCCCCAGAGGAGGCAGACCCAACCATGGCTTTATTATGTCCCGTACGCGCACTGCGCCTCTACGTGGATCGCAGACAAAGCCTCAGGACCTCAGATCAGCTCTTTGTTTGTTACGGTGATCAGCAGAGAGGGAATGCTGTCACTAAGCAGAGGATGGCTCATTGGATAGTTGATACTATCGCCCTTGCTTATAATCTGCAGGGCATTCCTTGTCCATTTAATTTGAGAGCTCACTCTACTAGAAGTGTTGCCTCATCTTGGGCACTCGCTCGTGGTTCCTCGCTAACAGATATCTGCAGAGCTGCTGGTTGGGCGACACCTAACACGTTCATTAGGTTTTACAGTGTTTGTGTCGAGCCGGTCTCTTCTCACGTTCTCTCCTCATCTGGGAGATCACTGAGCACCAACTCGCATGTCGGCTTGCAGCCTCCGACTGGTGCTTCACAATAAGTGTCAGTATGGAAGGCCATTAAGACAAAAATGCGTAATGGTTTAATTTGTCCTTCCTCCGCTGCCCTGGCAGCCTGATGTTGCGGAGCATCTGCTGCCAGCCTCTCACTAGCTGCATCCTCGCGAACCTATGTGTTTGGCTCGGGCATCCACAATGCGTCCCACCGGGTTTTTCCATGGGGTTAATCCTACTAGCCCACATTTCCCTCAGCAGAGCACTGCTTTGCTTACACAGCCACGGCTGTCTTTTTACCTCAACTACGGTTGACTTTCGCCCACCATCAGCCCTTAACGGGGCGGTGGCTTCCGCAGCGTTCCTATCCCGCTCAGATAGGACGCTTCCCAGTCGCTGTCACTACTGTGGTGTTAAAGGAACATCTAGTGCCTGGCCTTCTGCCTTAAAACCAAATACTCCTTCTCCTTAAGTGGAACTGGAGGGCTTTACGCAGACACTGGAAGAGGTCAGCCCTCAGTGGCGTTTTGGTAGGGATTCCCAATTTGTTGGTCACGACGTGACGTCGTAGTGACCGACTGAAAGGGAACGTCTCTGTTACGTATGTAACCCTCGTTCCCTGAAGGAAGGGAACGGAGATGTCACGTTCCGTCGCCACAGGGCTGCTCCCTGCTGTTTATCAGCCGGTCACACTTTCCAGCTTTCTCAGCGAAACGAAGCTAATTTCCATATTTGCACCTGCTGCTTACATACGCACCTGGCGGGGCGGCGCCAGCATTATGCAAATATCTCAATGCCAAGTTCATTGCCGTTTTAGTAGTATTCGAAGCAGATTGGTCCCTTCCTTCAGGGAACGAGGGTTACATACGTAACCGAGACGTTTCTTTACAAAGAACAAAAGAGGCAACAATGACAAAGCAAAGCTGTTGAGAATATTTTATTGATTTTGATTTAGATTCATTTGATTAGTTAATAAAGATTGATTAATGTTATAATCAAGAGTCTCAGATCTGAAGACGATCACTTAAAGGCGCTCTAAGCGAATAATGTGCGACGTCACTTCCTGTTGATGTTTGAACTGTTTTCAAACAGACAGAGCGTAGCTAACTCCTCCCCCTCCCCCTCCCCCTCCCTTCCGTGCTTTCATGAACGCGCCCAACCCCCACCCCCAAATCCTTCTTGTCGTTTATTGGCTGGAATACTTTGTTTAGTTTTGTGCTGGCTAGGTTTGGCCATTTGTTGATATGGCCGTTTGTGAAGCCTGGGCTGTCTACAGAGATCGCGTTTTTTTACAGTTTGATCAGGAGACAGGCAGCAAGCAGATAGTGAGGAGATGTTTCCGGTATGTAACAAAAAATGTTTTATGGTCTAAAACGCTTCAATTCGCTTAGAGCACCTTTAATTGCATTCTTTTCCCATGCTGCTTCACACCAGGCTTTCAACCTGGACGGATAGATAAATGTAAAGTCAGAAAGGCTGAATATTAATAAATCATAAATAAGGAATTTGGGTAAAGGTTACCTTCTGATCTCGGAGTTTGATTGGCCCCAGTATCACAGTATTGGTGTAGTGGTTGGATTCAAGGGACCTCTTGCGTCGCCATCGGCAGCCCTGGCGACACCGAGAGTTGTAATCATTATCTGGGCAAATGATCACCTTACACTGCAAGTACACAGATGCGTGAGTCCGAAGAAACTTAAAAGCCTTGAAGTGGAACCGAGCGTAATACTGCTGACCGTTGATGTAGGAATAATATGTGCTGTCTCTGGAGCATCTGAAAGAGTAAACGTCACAATTTACATTACAACTAATTGTTTGAGCAATTGATGGAACTTATTTAGAACAGGAGCAACAGCATTTTTTCTGTTTTTGTACTTGCTTAGAGGCAATTTATAATAATGCTGTTTCATATGGTGGAGGAAGTTACATACATTTTTTTATATCAAACGCTGTCATTAAATATATAACATTCTCTAATTGATCTTACCCATTACGCAGCAGGTTATAGGAGTGGGCTTGGAAGTCATTTGGATCTGGAGATGCAACACATGTGTCCAGGAAGAGATTCAGACTCCTATCAGCTCCATTTAGCTGTACCTGAACATACAAGTTCTGGTTAAGATTCACCTCATACGGAGAGTCATAAATTTTTTGGTTGAAACTGCTGGAGCTGTAGAAGCCCATGCTGGCATTGAAGTGACCCGTTCCCGTGATACTGGCATTGAAATTTTTTCTGGTCTTGTAGAGTATCTGCACCATAGTCTCCGGCTCCATTCTGCAGCCCACACGTAACAGAAACTGTGACTGACGGGTGATCTCATCTGACTGAGACTCAGATGCACGCACATTGTTAGTGTAAGTCACACAACCATTCCTTATCTAGAGAGGGAAATAAAGTGGGGAATGATGTTTTCCACACACATAATGCAGTTGCTGATAAATTTATATATACTTCAACTAGGGATGCTCCCATCGATCGTCCGCAGATCGGAATTGGCCGATAACGGCATTAAATGACTCGATCGGTATTAACTTGCCGATTTCATGAACCAATCTTTCTGTTTACTTTTGTCATCATAGGACTCCTGAATGCTGCTGCAATTGGAGACCATTTTTAAGCAGTGCAAGCATTTTTATAACCCGTTGCTTGTGTTTGACGTGCAGATTTGGATTTTTCTCTTTGCCTACAGAGATATGTGTATTTTCTATGAGGACGCGCTCCGGTCCTAACAGCACAACGTGTATTCACATGCCCATCAAACAGCGTATACAACACATATCTATTGCGGCCAATTGCATCCTCATGCCGAAAGTTTATTATTTGGATGCATTTGAAAGTTTTGACCTTATAAACTGTTTTTCCACACAGCTGCTCTTGTCTGCATACACCCGCTGCGCGCACACACAGCAGCCTGTCATCAGTGCACGCGCACAGATCGATCTCTCTCACATCTCAAAGCTACAGTAACCCAATTCAGAGCCAATCCGCCCTATACGCAGGCTACGCGAGCTGCGTAGGGCCCCGCACCACTAGGGGGCCCCCTTGTTTTTACCTTCATGCAGCGCTGCACAGACCAGCTGGTGAGTGACATCATTGTGCCGCCAAAACCATTTGAAATTAAGGCCGTTTCAAAGGGTACGCGGCAAGCGGGGGAATTGCCACGAGCGGCTACAGCCTTCTTGTGTATAGTGGAAGCGTTTTGTGCAGCATTTAGTGAGAATATGTTTATCTTCAACGACGCCTGCCATGAAGAGCCGTGTCCTTAAAAGGGACCGTTTTTTTGGGTGCACAGGCAAGGCGTGTGGACCAACTCCGCTTCACCACTGTATCTGCCCCCGTTTTGCCGCTTTCCTCAAGTCTCCTATTGAAAAGAACTAAACACTCGCGGTTGCCGCGTACCGTGTGAAACATGCAGCTACACATGCGGTTGACACGCCTATCGACATGCGTCTTCATTTGGATATGGTTTAAAGCCATCGGCCCCGGAGCAGGAAATCAAGAGGTGAAGTAAAAAGATTAAGAACATATTCATGTTTTAAATTCCTATTTAGTCTAGACTAACCATGCAATAGATTTATAACAAACCCTGCAGTCCAAATCCCTAGATTCATTTTTAGTCCAGTCTGTTTAGTTAGAAACGCTTGTACACATTAATAATCAAAATCTTTCATATGCGTTTTAAAAATAAACACATTTTTCATGCAAGATATTATGTGACTCCTGTTAGCATTTTAAAACAATGCACATTAGGTCTAATGTCTGCATATTTAGAGAGTTATTTATGTATTTTGGTATGTTAATCTGTGGAGTCTGATCAGACAAAATCTTGAACAAAGAGTTGTTTGTTTTAGTTAATCTGACAGCTATTTTGGTTTTATTTTTTTCATAATTTTAAATTTGTTTCCCTGATATTCTACATCTCTTAAAAAATTATATGTTTGTAGACCTTTTCTAAGTACTAATGTAACAGATTAAGGGCTTTTGAGAAATGTGTCAAAGAAAGTATAGGCTACATGTGGCAAAAATGTACAGCTATAAGATAATATGTGTTTTAGTTAATATTTTGTTTATAGCTAAATTTAAGGAGAGACAGTGAGTGTTTTTTATGAACGTGATGACAGAAAAACTGATCGGAGCATTCCTAATTTCAACACATAATTTTTCACATGTCGATTTGACAACCATACATAAATCATACCTCTCTACCACTGCCGCATGTGTCGAGAGGAAAGCGGAAAACAACCTCTGTACTGGTAATGGTGGGTCTGCACCGATGGTCATCCACATAAAGGTCATTTCCATTGAATCCCAGTAAGTTCAGGTATGACAACTGAATGACAATGACCATGTTGTCTGAGGAACAATCCACACGACCTGCCGAGCAAAGGGTTACGTGCTTTTAAAGCGATTGTGTGCATTTGTTAAGATTCAGAAAAGATAAAGGGATTTAATTTAGAGGTCTTGCTTATACTAGATATAAGACATTTAATTTTATTTCAGTTGCTTGGATAATTGTATTGTGGTGTCAGTTCCTGTTTAACTACATACTGTATGTCTGATTTACAAAAGTGGTACTTTTGTGGTACAATTATGATAAACACACATCTGTGATCACAACTCTATAAACATTTTTATAAAGTCTATATTTATGTCTACGTCAGTCCATAAACGTTGATTGGCAACAAAAGCCTATAGTTGAATAATTATTTATTCCTGTTTTACTGTTTAATAAACATTCACATATTTTTACTTATTAAAGGTAAATTCAAATTCATTTCGATAACTCTTTTCACAGTTCCAAACTGATTAAAAGATATATATATACTACTGGTCGCAAGTTTTAAAACACTTGACTGAAATGTTACCTATGATCTAAAAAAATCTTTTCATCTGTAGGTATATGGTTAAATGCTTGAAATTACTTTCTTAGACAAAAATATAGCTGTGCCAAACCGATTGATTTAATTTATTAACTACTACAATTTTGTAAAAAAAATATATTTTTGAAATAGATAACATAGACCGAATATTGAAGGAAAAGCAACCAATAAGAGCACAGATTAGATGTGAACTCATTCAAAATTCTTAAAAAATCATCCTATGATGAAAGCTTCTTTAAGAAGCTTCTTAATAAAATAGGAAAAGGATGAGTGTACTTCAGATGATAAAACATAACAGAGTTTTGAATTATTTTGGATGCTTTTAGTCACCAACATAATTCCCACAGTTACATTTGTGTTATGCCATAGTTTGGAGTTTATTATTATTCTGTAATGTGTTAAAACTATATAAATAAAGAACGAGTGAGTGTTCCAAAACGTTTGACTGGTAGTGTATGTAATTTAAAACACTTCTGGTTGTTGTATTGTTTATACATTTTTATAACAATACAGTATATACCCTTCCCATTCCACTACCTTTATCCGCGGTCAGAGAGCTTGTGAACAGGGCCTTAAAACCACGGCTGACACCAGAGTAGTCACTCCTGAAGACAACAGTCATGTATTGAGAAGATGAGTGAAACGTCTCATAAGTGGTGTCATTGAAGCAGATCCTTCCCAGCTCTGGATAACCAGTGGAAGAACCGTCATGTACAGAGATATAGTCACAGGTGCAACAATTCTCCAGTCTGAAAAAGTCAAAAAACATGTTCCTGTCTGTAACGTTAAGTAAAGGCCATTAGCTATTTAAAATTAGATGTGCCATTTTATAGAAAATACATAAACACAGGAAGGAAAAATGTGTTCCTCAAGCAAGTTAAAAAGCATATTTGTTTCTACCTAGCGGTTGTTAGTGGTACTGCACAATCAAACTGACAAACTAGTCAACCAATGCATTTCTAAAGGTTAGATAGAAAATATAATTCAACCAACACTGCAAAGTCAGTCACAGGTAGTGTCTCACTCACTGTATATTATCAAATGACAGGACGATCCTCTGTCCTGGCTGAGCAGAGAGATGCCACACACAGTAGGCATTGTTATAGTAAAAGTTTGGGTAATTAGGACTGAAAAACTGTCCAGAACCATACAAATGTCCTCCACACTGATTTCCTGCAGGTCAGAAGAAATTAAGTATTGTCAGAATCAGACACAAGCATGATATTTAGATTTATATGACACAAACTTTTCATAATAGTACCTTCTGTCATGGCTGGCTGTAAAGTTGAGGCCACTGGGCAATACCCTGCATAAAAAGAGAAAAAAGACTGGTTGAACGGATTTAAATGAGCTTTTAGCTTGAGGCTGTATTTGATTTCAGGTGCACTTTTGTTTATTTGCATGTTTGTTTTCTATTTGTTTTTTATTTGTTTCTTTCATAAATCATGTACAATTAGAACAAATACTTTTACTATACCACTACTTTTTTCATAAGTAATCTTTCATAACCAATATAGTATTTCTATTGTATATCTATACATAATAATCTTATCATGTCAAAAAACCTTTCTTGAATTTACACTTAAGGAACTTACACTTAAAGTCAGGGCAACAGTTGCCATGGTACTGACATGAGCTGTAACATGAACATATGCCGAAGTCCATTCCACAGTTATACTGGCAAGAGTAATTCACATCTAGAGAGAAGAGATATAGATTTTGTTTATGATGATATAATAAAAGTTATAAACAGTTGTGGAGGTTGTAGCCACATGGATGGATGGACGGACAGACCTGTTGTTGCAGCAGGTGTTGCGCCTGGCCAGCTGTAGTAGTTGTAACAGTAGTCTTTTTTTTAAAAAAAGAGGAAAAAGTTGTACATTTAAAGCAATAAATCAAGATTAATTCTGCCTGATCCATCCCATTTTGAAAATTACAACTTCCCAAAACTTTAATCAAATTTTTGCATAAGCATTTGATCTTCAAGTGTCTGTTGGATCAAGACAAACTCACTTTTGTAGTCATGGCAACAGTTTCGCTTGTACCGGCAGGAGTTCTCACATGAACAAGTGAGAAGTTGATATCCACAGTTATACCTGCATGAATTGGAATCTAGAGAAAAGATACATAGATTTTAGCAATACTGATATTATAACAAGTCACCTGGCATTAAAAACTAGATTAAAATCTGTAGTATATGATACATTAAGTCATATACATTTCATCACATACCTACAAAGACCCAGTTTGCATGAAATCCTCTTCTCGTTTGACTGCCATCACTGTAGAAAACCACAGTCACACCATTCTGAGTTGATTTAAAAGATTGTCTCCTGTTCCCTTGAAGCTTTCCTAGTAAACGTCCACGTGAAGTATGACCATCAAATACTTGGATGTAATCACAGCATGTTTCCAAACTTAAGAGAAAAAGAAAATTATTTTATTTTATTATACAAATGTTTTGACACAATCTTTGAGGACACCTTTACAAAAGAATTTGCTAACAAATTTTGCAATTTGTTAATGTTTGTTTATTCTTCACGCCATTCCAGCATCTATATGGTGTGAACTGGTTAATCTGTAATTTTAAAAAGTTTAATTTGCATGTGGCAATGATTTAGAAGCAAACAAATACAATATAAGCACAATGTCATACTCAACATAGGTGAAGTTCAACAGCACTGTTCTTTGTCCTGTGCTGTGAATGGTCCATGTGCATCGTGCACCATTAGGATAGTTACTAGGGTACTGAGGGCTAACAAATTCACCCATCCAATCTTCCATGTTGCCACCACATCCGTTGTATCCTTATAAACAAGAACAGAGCAGAAAAGATTGTTACTTATTTCACAGACTCATTCCTAAAATAAACCATTTAGTACAAATGCATTAAAGCATTGATAGTCTATATATATATATATATATATATATATATATATATATATATATATATATATATATATATATATAAATATATATAAGTTCTAACGATGAAACACCAATTTCCCATCCAATGTAATGTTACAATTTTTACCTGTCCATTTCAATCCACTTCTCTTTTTTTTCTCAATGTTTTACAAAGCAAAGTATGCATGATTTAAAATATGAATTATGAAAATATGCATCACAATACTATATTGTACTAAATTGTATTATATTATGAAACACCAACGTCCAAATTAATGTTATGTTATATTTACCTGTCCATTCCCAGTCACTGGTTGCACTACTTGATGCTTTACAAAGCAAAATATGCATAATTTAAAATATGAATTATGAAAATATGCATTACTATACTAAATTGTACTAAATTGTATTATATTATAAAACACCAACGTCCAATTTAATGTTATGTTATATTTACCTGTCCATTCCCAGTCACTGGTTGGGCTACTTGGTGCTTTACAAAGCAAAATATTCATGATTTAAAATATGAATTATGAAAATATGCATTACAATACTATATTGTACTAAATTGTATTATATTATGAAAGACCAACGTCCAATTTAATGTTATGTTATATTTACCTGTCCATTCCCAGTCACTGGTTGGGCTACTTGGTGCTTTACAAAGCAAAATATGCATGATTTTAAATATTAATAATTTTGTATAAATATGAATTATTATATATTATATTATGAAACACCAACATCCCACTCAATGAAATGTTATAGGATATTTATCAATGCAATCAGTTGTCGTGAAAATACAAAATATGCATTACTTAGAATATCAAAATATGCATATTATGTTCACACAAACTACTTTGTCATTGTAGTACCTTTTGTCGTGGCTGGCTGTAATGTTGAGGCCACTGGGCAATACCCTGAGTAAAAAGAGAAAAAGACTGGTTGAACTGATTTAAATGAGCTTTTAGCTTGAGACTGTATTTGATTTTAGGTGCACTTTTGTTTATTTGCATGTTTGTTTTCAATTTGCTTTCTATTTGTTTTTTATTTGTTTGCTAGTTAATCATGTACAATCAGACCAAATACTTTTACTATTAAAATACTACTACTTTGGATTTTATGTTGACTTATAGCTTCATTTCATCAATCTTTCATAGCTAATATAGTATTTCTATATAATAATCTAATCATGTCAAAAAAACGTTTCTTGAATTTTTTCGAGGAACTTACAATTAAAGTCAGGGCAACAGTTGCCATGGTACTGACATGAGCTGTAACATGAACATTTGCCGAGGTCTATTCCACATTTATGCTGGCAAGAGTAATTCACATCTAGAGAGAAGAGAATAGATTTTGTTTATGATGCCATAATAGAAGTTATGAACAGTTGTGGAGGTTGTAGCCACATGGATGGATGGACGGACAGACAAACCTGTTGTTGCAGCATGTATTGCGCTTGGCCAGTTGTAGTAGTTACAGTAGTCTATTTAAATAAAAAAAAAAAGAGGAAAAAGATGTACATTTAAAGCAATAAATCAACATTAATTCTGACTGATCCATGCCATTTTGGAAATTACAACTACCAAAAACTTTAATAATTTTTTTGCAATAGCATTTTATCTTCAATTGTCTGTCGGATTAAGACAAACTCACTTTTGTAGTCATGGCAACAGTTTCGCTTGTACCGGCAGGAGTTCTCACATGAACAAGTGCGAAGTTGATATCCACATCTATACCTGCATGAATCTAGAGAAAACGAATGGGATGAGTTGCTACAACTTATAAAATGAAGTTTACAACTATATATTATAAGTTATAACAACTCGTCTATAGTCAAGATAAATACATTGAAATGACTTGCGAATAAATGAGTTGATTCAACATTAAATTTAAGGCAGAAAATATTTTTAACATTGTAGTAAATGTCCACAGGAAATGTGACCATCAAATATTCTGATGTAATCCAAATTTAAGACAAAAAAATATATTTTATTTTATTATACAAATGTTTTGACACAATATTTGACGACACTTCACAAAAACATTTGCTTATAAATTTTGCAATTTGTGTGTTTATTCTAAATGCCATTCCATTAATAAATAAATTCCGTTACACACTCATGCACCCGCACGCAACACACCCAGACGCAACACACTCATACGCGCCCACACGCAACACACTCATGCGCGCCCACACGCAACACACTCATGCGCGCCCACACGCAACACACTCATGCGCGCCCACACGCAACACACTCATGCGCGCCCACACGCAACACACTCATGCGCGCCCACACGCAACACACTCATGCGCGCCCACACGCAACACACTCATGCGCGCCCACACGCAACACACTCATGCGCGCCAACACGCAACACACTCATGCGCGCCCATGAATTATTTTTTATAAATATGCATTATTATATATTATAATATGAAACATCAATATCCCACTCAATGTAATGTTATAGGATATTTATCAATGCAGTTAGTTGTCTTGAAAATACAAAATATGCATTACTTGTTATGTTATATGTTCTGTTATGTTAAATGTTATGTTATGTTATATGTCATGTTATGTTATATGTCATGTTATGTTACATGTTATGTTAGTTATGTTATGTTATGTTATGTTATGTTATGTTATGTTATGTTATGTTATGTTATGTTATGTTATGTTATGTTATGTTATGTTATGTTATTTTATGTTATGTTAATTACCTGCTCTCCATGACTGACCGATTCTTACTGTAAGATTGCACAGACATGATATTTTAATTAAGCTTTTTTCACTGATAAATAGTTTCTATAATATGAAAATGTTTCTATTGCAGGTGAATAATTTTCTTACCTTGAAAGCTTTTAGCAATTAGAAGTACGTAGAGAAGAACATACAGAGGTTTCATTGTTCAAGTTGGTTTCTAAAAAAGCATATACCCAAAACTAGTTTAAGAAGGTTTTTGAAAAGTGATGAGTTCCGCATGTTAGTCCACGCTTCTGCTTTAGTGAGAAATGAAACAGAGACATCAGATGACATGGCCACATCTTCCTAATTTTTTCTGTACATTTATAATTTATTTTACTTTTCTAGCACAACTGTTCACTAATAACTAGAATAAAAATGTATTGCTTTAAAATAAAAGGAGGTACCTCTATAGGTTATGAATTGGTTTAGGCCAGTTCTAGGTTCAGCATTGAGGGGGGAGTAAATTGACAAGGACAATGTGTAAGAGTGGAAGAAAAATGCAGTAATTTTATTACAGCAATAAATTATTTAAAATATTTCATTCTGATCACAAAAGAGAGAACCACAGTTAAATATTGAGGAATATATAATAATAATAAATACACATAAATAAATAATAAAATAAATAAATAAGAGCTCTTTTCCCAAAGTTTCAAATAAAAGCGTTGCAATAAAATGATTAAAAGAAAAGAAATAGTCCTGTACCCGGGTATGTAAGGCAGTGGGGAACCTTCAGGGCCTTCTACGCCTTCAGAGAAGGCCTAAAATAATTAATAAAAAGATTTTTTATTATAATAATTCAAATAAATAATATTCAATAAAAATATGTTTTTACATTTTTAAATTTCTATTTAATTCAATTTAATACAATACATGTAATATATTTTCTCTCATCTATGTTCTAACGTTAAGCTTACTGTCAGGTTCATGTCATGAAAACATCTAATCCAATCAGAATCGTCTGTCTCTATTAAGGCCCGGTTATCTGGCTCATTCATTGGTTAGGACTTCATGAATCCCAGGGAAGGCCAAGCTATGTGTTTTGGTGTGGAGAGTGACGGGCAAATCGACCAATCACGTTTTGATTTCAAGTGGGCGGGCAAAAAACGAAACATTGTAAGCCTTCATGAAGTCCTAATCATGCAACAAACTGGATGCGAGCTGCCGTAAAACACCAAAGACGAAGATCATAGACCGTTAATATTAATACAGTCTAATGGCCCGAATTTCTGCGGTGAGAGTGGTTGAGGTAAATGGCGGAAAACGTGATTGACGTTGTGGCTAGCTTGATAGGGCTGAGGTAAAAACGAAATTACTTAAGCGCGTACTCGTGAAGAGCACAGATGGGAGAAGCGCGCGCAGAGGAGCCTGTGCATATGACGCGAACACGAGAAAAATAATGGGTTTAATTATACTTTTACTTCCTGACAGTTTCACTTGTTACGTGAGGATAGTAATGACTGACAGACGACGCCAAATTACATACAATATAATTTCCTAACTAAATCTGAGGGAATGCGAAAACATTCAAATGTTTTTTACCTCGCTATACCCGATGGGCAGGGCGGAGATACATTTTGGTAGCCCGACAAGAAGCCCCGGGACCTCGGGGTAGAGATTTTGCGAGCCCTGGATATATTATACCAACAGTTATAAGCCACAAGGAGGTGCACTGAGAACGCAGGGTGCTATATGTGAAAAAGATTAACAAGGTATTCTACAGCTAAATATATATTTCCAAAAAAATAAATTAAAGAACATAATTTAAGCTTGTTAAATGCAAATTTAAAGAGCCCCTGTCATTACAGAGCAGCAGAATCTGTATTTGTGTTTATCAGTTAAAGTAATTTTAAACTTTAAAACTGCATTTAAAGGCAGACAATGCCCATTCTGTAATTTAACTTTGCGTGCTCAGAATTTTTACACGTTCACTGTATGATTTAACGAAATACGAATAGCCTAGAATTATGGATGGAGAGGCATTTGCACTTCATTGCATATTTTGAAGGCCCAGCTGAAGTACCCATGGTTCGCCACTGATGTAAGGTGTATATGTCAGTGTATGTGTGAAGGCTTATCTGTGTCCAAGGAACACAGGTTGATCCAAGGGTAGAGTTCAAGGGGTTTGGTTGTCCAGTGTGAAAAGGAAAACCAGTTCAATCGAAATCCAATGGGACTGACTCGCCATCCAGTGTTCCAGCTCAGTGTTCCAGCTCAATAAAAAAAACAATCTGCATGCAGCAGTTTGAGAATACTAATTAACATCATAAATTAAATATCATAAGATCTCTTTAAATTTCAATTCAACTACAGTTCAACAAGTTTTATTAACTTGCATCGCTCGTAATGAGAGAGAGAAAGTGCCATTCTCACTCACACACACACAGGCTAATGTGTGCCCACCTCTAAACATTCTAATATTAATGTCACCTATCTCTTAGGAGTTTGTTAGCATCTACAGTCATATGCATATATATCAAAAATCATGTTATTCAATATATTAATTAATAACTTCTATATTACTCAAAAACATAAAAAACAATATTATCACAATAACAGATCAATAAAATAAAAGTAAATCTCCGATTGGTTTTTAATTAGTTAGTTCAGTTATCAGAGTAACATCATAGTATTTCAACTCACCGGAGTTTGGGATAAAACAACAGAAGTCTTCTAGCCTCAACAATATGTAGACAAAATATGTACAAGGAATGGTAAGATGATTCAGATTTAGAAAAGTAGTTAGATTATATTACAAAAGTATCATTTTTCTTAAAAGGGTTATCAATAACGTCTAATTACAATTCAAGTGGAGTCTCCAGAATGACAAACAAACCCGTCACCTATAGGAGATAACTGCACCAAAATAACAGTCTTTTCAAATATATTCAAAACCAAACCAGTCACCTTGAAGTTGACTATACCAAATTTAAAGTCTTTTATTAAACACTTCAAGCAGACCAAAAGAAAATAAAAATAAAAACAAATAATGTAAAAAGCTTTTTGTTCTTGCTATATTTATATTTATTCTGTGTATTAATATGTATATATTTATATAATTATTGAGCAATCTAATACTAAAGTTATGGTCTTAGTAACCAAACTTTAAGGTGGGTTACATAAGCAACTTTTTTCCATCCCACGTCTAGCCAATACTAGTTCACCAGATAGAAAGTCTTACCAATTATGTTTGTGTTACCCAATAGACTTTTCGTCCAGATATTCAAAAGGGCACTATGCCCGCGTCAGGGGTTCAATTTAATGAACAATTACACAGTATAACAATACATGGTTTCTTTTATTAGAAAAATTTAAAACCGCAAATACACTGTTCACAATAGAAGTGTTTGACAATAAATCAACAGAACAAAGACTTAAACAAACATTACACAAAACACTCAAAATGGCTGCAACCGGAATAACGGGCCTAGTTATTGATGGCAAGTCTCTGAATACAATTTAGTCACTCTCAGCAGTGTTATTATAAATCACATCTATCAGAAATGCAACCCACTCTCAGTGCTCACAAGTAAATCCACGCAGGTATTTATCACTACACACACACACCACCCTCTAGAGGCCGGAGTGATATAATACGCTGGCCCGTTAACCAGGCAGAGAAAAAAAACAAAGAAAGAAACAACCAAAACTACAATCACATCAAAATACAAAGTAAAAGAAAAGAAATACAATCAATCCAAACACTTTAATACTGGGAAAAACAGTGGTCATTTCGTTACAAGCTGGCAAGTGAATTAGCTCTGTCAAACACAATTTCACATGATTAATATTGATACACAAGTTACTTTGTCACACAATTCCACATGATTAATACTAATGAACAAGTTACTCACAGTTACACATTTTCAAGTTATTAATACACTGCATTTAAAATATATTTTTATTATATAAACACTTCCATACAAAAATAATTATAAAAACATGGCAGCATTAAATTACCTTAGTTCCCATCCATTACATTGGAAAGGTAGCGTCGTAACAGTATTTTGCTGAAGCTTACAGCGTCTTGTTGTCACCTTCGTTATTTCCTCCGCTCTCGCTATTAACAAAAGTATCATATTACACACATCAACTGAATAGCGGAGTAAATTCTTACAGGCTCTTATTGGGTCACTCGCCAGCTCATCCAAACACACTGAACATCATGCATGCCACCTACCTAAAACATCGTCCAAGCCTCGCATGCAATAGGTTAGTAGAAAGAAAATGCACGATACAGTGCTTTTAGCCCAACAGCACCGTATCACCAACGCACTGCTGCTTTACAGAGTCTATATCTGCACGTAAACAAACGCGCATTACATTACATTACATTAACACATGTCATATACATAAGAGATAAAAACCTACCCAGACACACACAATGCACGACATCCAGGACAAATCGGTGGCATACACGATATTAGTCACCCCACAGAAGAACAGTTGTAAGAAGCGGTTGTTTGTAGCAGCACGCCAAACAGCCAGGTGCACACAATTGCTACGTCATCTGATGCGCCTTTTATCATATGCAGGCGGAACTTACATAGAAAGGTCTATAATGACGTCACCCATCATACCAACCCACTACACACACCCCCACAAAGAGTTTTCACCGTCCCGGTGAAGACTTAATACCCTTATTGCCAGGGTCTAAACATAATGGAATGGGAGTTTACCACAGCATCATTAGGCCCCGGGCCCTGGGACACCGATTGGGGTAATCGAAAAGGGTTTGAGTGCACCCCCGCAGTAGAACGGGAGGTGCGCCTTATGGGCTCAGGACTCCTTTCACTTCTACTATACGCATCACTTAAACAAGGCAAGTTACTACACCCTGCATCTTCCTGTATCTCAGACTCAACTCGTGACCCAAGGAAACTTTGGCCCACCCTCCCCATAACATTTTCCTCCCCTACACAACTTGGGTGGGAAACAACCACTTCGACAACCAAATCATCACTTTCATCAATTGGTTCGGTCACTTCCTCTACCACTGGGGAATGTATTCCTTCAGCTACTGGGGGCGTATGAACATGAGTGTCAGGGACAGGTTTTAATTCTGATCGATGGATGCACTTCGAGGAACCTACACCATCTTGCCTTTGCACTTCGTAAACATTTCCACGGGGATCCTTACATTCTATGATCTCCAATAAATTAGGGGCCCATGCATCTTGGATCTTGTTCCTCCCCAAAGGGTGGCTCCTACAGTAAACTAGCGTACCAGGGGCAAGTATTGTCACCTCACTGTCTGGCCTCTCTCCCTGAGTCCTCTCATCCAGATTTTTGCGTGCGCTCTCATAAACCAAAGCTAAATACTCTTTATGTTGTAGAACCCAATCGCTAACACTTCCTTCTACTAACTCTTCCCCAACAGTGCCTAACAGAAAATCAATTGGCAACTTTGGCTTCTAGCCAAACATGAGTTCATAAGGGGAATGCTGTGTTGATTGGTGAATGGTGGTGTTGTAAGCAAACAAGAGTTGTGGAAGGAATTGTGGCCACTTGCCCTTCTGTTCTGGGGGCAGGGTTCTCAACAAATCATGTAACGTACGATTGAAACGTTCGCACTGCCCATTCCCCTCTGGATGATATGGGGTCGTGCGGCTTTTCTGAATTCCGTAAAGAGAACATAGTTGTTTAAACAACTCACTCTCAAAACTTCGACCTTGGTCTGAATGTATGCGCTTGGGTACCCCATATACACAAAACCACTTTTCAACCAATACTTTAGCCACTGTCTTTGCTTTTTGATCTGAGGTAGCAAACGCTTGGGTGAATTTGGAGAACACATCCGTCACAACCAAAACATTTTCCTGACCGTTACTGGCTCGTTCCATCAAAGTGAAATCAATAGCAATAATTTCTAATGGTCTAGATGCAGTCAAACTTCCCATATAAGTGCGAAATTTAGGCTGTGTAGCCTTCGCCAGTACACACCGCTCGCATTCGCTACACCACTGCTTAACATCCCTCCACATCCCTGGCCAAAAACACCTTTCTCTGAGCAGGTTTGTGGTCCGCTCAACACCCTGGTGACCATGATTATTATGCACACTACTAAGAACCTCTGCCTGTAACACACTGGGGAGCAGCAGCTGTAAAACAGTCTCCCTTGCCGGAGGTAATTGCACCTCTCGATATAATACTCCCTCCCTCTCCCTAATGCGAGGCCACTGCTTCACTAGCTCTTTAAGTCCCTCAGGACCCTGCGCCACTTCCTGCTTGGAGGGCAACTCTCCCTTTGTCCAATGCTTCAAAAATAGTCCAATTACTGGATCTAACGCCTGAAGCACTGAAAGATCAGATCTTTCTCGTATCGGGACAGCATTTACGGCAAATGCACTCACATGGCAAATAGATTTCACTTGCTGTACAACCACTTCAGCCGGAACCACGGTCCCAGCATTACCCAACATCTGGCTACTGGCGGGTAAGGGAAGACGGGACAGCGCATCTGCATTCCGATTAGCTGTCCCTGGACGATACCGAATTTCGAAATCAAACAGTGCCAGTTGGGAAGCCCAACGCTGTTCTACCGCTGCCAATTTGGCCGTCTGTAAGTAACTCAGGGGATTATTATCTGTGTACACAACAAACTTATTCCCCATTAGATATTCCCTAAACTTCTCTGTTACCGACCACTTTAATGCCAAAAGCTCCAATTTCATTGAACTATAATTGGACATGTTGGTTTCAGAGTGCCGTAGACCTCTACTTGCAAATGCAATTGGTCTAGTCTGCCCACCCTGGTCCTGGGACAGAACTGCCCCCAGCCCACGGTGACTTGCATTGATTTCTAAGATAAATGGCTTTGCGAAGTCTGCGTATCCCAACACCGGGGCGTGCATCAACTTATTTTTCAAAGTCACAAATGCCCTCTCACAAACATCATTCCAGTGTTGCACCAAAGAACCCAACATTCTACGACTATGCTTTTTACTTCCCTGCAAAGATCCCACCAACTTATTCAAGGGTGCGGCCACGGACGCAAATGCTTCCACAAAACTACGATAATATGAGGCAAAGCCCAAGAAAGAACGCAATTCTGTTATGTTTCCAGGTCTTGGCCACTGAGAAACTGCACTAACCTTTTCCGGGTCCGTCGCTACGCCCTCTGCAGAAATAATATGCCCAAGATATCTTACTTCAGTCTGAAACAGATGGCACTTTTGTAGTTTTAACTTTAGGTTATATTTCTGCAGGCGCTCGAACACCATTTCCAAACGCTCCAAATGTTGCTGGAAAGAAGTTGAAAAAACAACTATATCATCCAGATATAGGAGCAACGCATGAAACCGCTGATCCCCAAATATTCTTTCCATGAGGCGCTGAAACGTGCTCTGCGCGTTGCACAATCCAAAGGGCATCCGAGAAAATTCAAAGAGCCCGAACGGAGTACAGAATGCAGTTTTTTCCTGATCTTGTTTAGCTACGGGGACTTGGTTATAACCACTAGCTAGATCTAAAGTGCTAAATAACTTAGCTCCAGCCAAGGCATCTAGGGATTCCTCAATCCGTGGGAGAGGAAAAGCATCTTTACGAGTTCTTAGATTTAATTGCTGATAGTCTACACATAGCCTAATGGAACCATCCTTCTTTTGCACAACGACAATTGGTGAAGCGTTTGGACTAGAACTTGGTTTCACCACCCCTTGATCTAACAGCTCTTGGATATGCATCTTTACCTGGTCATACTGAGATGGCGGTAACCTACGATAACGTTGTCGTACTGGAGCCTGATCCAATAAAGGTATCGTATGTTCTACCAATGGGGTACAACCCAAATCCCCCTCCCCACGGCTGAAAACATCACTGTACCTTTCTAAAAGGCTACGGGCTTCTGCTTCTTCCTGAACCACTAAATTTGGCCACGCTAACTGAGAAAAATCCACTGGCAGGAATTCTTCTACTGCCACTTTTTGAACTACAGCTACTTGTTCTTCTGTTGATACGTGCGTATTAAATTCTACATGTGTTGTTGGCTGTAGCGAAACCAAATGAAATTCACCAAGAACAGCCTTAGGCTGGATCCACCTATCTTGGGTCCCCACATTTACGACTGGCACGTCCAGTCTCCCACGGTTTACTGGCAAAAAGGCAGAAGATATAAGTAAATCACAAGGCAATTGGCAGTTTTCTAGAGGTAACGGCTCTAGCAACCCTGAAGCGAACGCCGGCCCCAAATCAGTACGACAAATGGCTGGAACAAATTTCAAAGTACCCGCTGGAACTAACACAGCTGGTCCCGGACGAACTCGAACTCGACCAATCAGCCCATCCTCATGAACACGGTCCAGCTGTCTACACTCCGCCAGTACAGCCTTCCATTCTTTGCCTGATGCTTTTACACTAGGGGCCTGAAACAAGGAGTTTCCATGTTGTATAAACAGTTCTTGATAGCACTGGTTAATTATATTCATCCCCAGTAAGCCTGGAACCTTTCCCATTTGCCCCTGCACCTGTAACCCATCTGCACTTTTCACTATTAAAATTCCCATACCAGGAAGTGACCTACCAAGAACTTGGACATCCACTTCTAAATAACCCAAGTATGGAATAGCAAGGCCGTTGGCTGCCTTTAGCTTTAACCAGTTACAAGACTGTAATTCTTTTCCCAAAATTGGCTGAAGATGTTTAACAAAAAATTGTTCAGTAATGGTGGTCACCATCGAACCGGTGTCTAGTAAACAAGCCACTGGTATCCCCCCCACTATCATTTCTACAACTGGACAATTCCCTATAAGCTTGTTACCATTACATCCTTCGCTGCCCAAAGACCCCCCATCCGATGCCTGGGCACTAGCAACGGAGGGTTCTAGTTTTCCGATTGGTCAACTGCAGACCTAGCTACTGAAGTAGCCTGACTCCAGTTTCTTGGCCCTTCCCTCCCATTCTGAGATGAGGCTGAAGTAACATTACAAAACCTAGCAATGTGGCCCGGCTTATTACAGCGAATGCAAATGGGTTTACCATCTGGTTGGTAGGGAAACTTAGTACTACGTGTGCGAACATCAACCCTCTTTGGGAGCACTGAAGTTTCTAACTGTTTCATAATAGTATCCAATTGGGTTTGCTGTTTACGAAGACACTCCTTTAATTCTGTTAATTCATGAACAGACTGTACTGATGCAACATTAGTATGCACCTCCCCAACATTTCCCTGATTACTATATGAATAAGCACGAGGTCTTTGACTTACAGTACATTCCCCTTCCTCAATCCACTGAATAGCTTCGGTACGCACATCTAAAAATGTAAGAGATGGGTCCATACGTACCCGCCGTTTTAATTCTCTTCTCAACATGCTATCCCTCACGTGTTCAATAAACTGATCTCTAAGAACAGAATCTGGGTTTGCAAAACATTTTGAGTCTCTCCTTTTAATCGCTTCAATAAGGGACATTAATGCATGAGAATACTCCCTCAGTGATTCCCCTCCATCTGTTTTCGTTGAAAAAACTGAGTTTGTAAACCTACATAAGACTTGAAAGACCCATATGTTTCCAATAAAATGGAAAAAATCTTTTCTGAAGTATCCCTTTCTGTGGGAGCCCTAAACTTAATCTCTGCCTTAGCCTCCCCATCCAACAAATCAAACACAAAAAAAGTTTGTTCGAGATCTGACATGTGACGTAAGGTCAGAGAATTACGCACCTCATCTATCCAGTCCTCTACCCCCAAAGGATCTTGTGATGCCTTTCCTGAGAAACGATGACACTTCCGCTCTCTTGGCACATACACATATCGTTCAGCAACCAATGGAAGGGAAGGCCTAGACACAGAAGTTGGTAAAGAATTAGTCTCAGGAGTAAGCCCAGATGCAGGACCCTCCAGTGGATCATCAGCTGGGACAGCCACCACCCTTCGAGTAGTTTTCTCCCTAAGCCTAGCATTTTCTACCTGCAACTGCTTTACCAATTCAGTTAACGTCTGTAGTTGTGATGCCATTTCCTCAGCCATATTTAAATAAAGAAAAAAAAAACACAACAAAAAGCAAAACCCAAACAAAAAACACAAAACAAAATGTATATATCAATATCTCTACTCAAAGGAAGAATCCAGAACTCCAGGAAGAAGTAATTCCCAGCTCACAGCAGAAGACACCATCAGCCTGCTCCAGACACCTGATGATAATCCAGATCTTCAACCACTGTTTTTCCCAGAACTTAAAAAAAAAAAAGGAACCGTGTACCACACCACTAAATCCGTTGTCGACTACGCCAAATGTTACCCAATAGACTTTTCGTCCAGATATTCAAAAGGGCACTATGCCTGCGTCAGGGGTTCAATTTAATGAACAATTACACAGTATAACAATACACGGTTTCTTTTATTAGAAAAATTTAAAACCGCAAATACACTGTTCACAATAGAAGTGTTTGACAATAAATCAACAGAACAAAGACTTAAACAAACATTACACAAAACACTCAAAATGGCTGCAACCGGAATAACGGGCCTAGTTATTGATGGCAAGTCTCTGAATACAATTTAGTCACTCTCAGCAGTGTTATTATAAATCACATCTATCAGAAATGCAACCCACTCTCAGTGCTCACAAGTAAATACACGCAGGTATTTATCACTACACACACACACCACCCTCTAGAGGCCGGAGTGATATAATACGCTGGCCCGTTAACCAGGCAGAGAAAAAAAACAAAGAAAGAAACAACCAAAACTACAATCACATCAAAATACAAAGTAAAAGAAAAGAAATACAATCAATCCAAACAGTTTAATACTGGGAAAAACAGTGGTCATTTCGTTACAAGCTGGCAAGTGAATTAGCTCTGTCAAACACAATTTCACATGATTAATATTGATACACAAGTTACTTTGTCACACAATTCCACATGATTAATACTAATGAACAAGTTACTCACAGTTACACATTTTCAAGTTATTAATACACTGCATTTAAAATATATTTTTATTATATAAACACTTCCATACAAAAATAATTATAAAAACATGGCAGCATTAAATTACCTTAGTTCCCATCCATTACATTGGAAAGGTAGCGTCGTAACAGTATTTTGCCGAAGCTTACAGCGTCTTGTTGTCACCTTCGTTATTTCCTCCGCTCTCGCTATTAACAAAAGTATCATATTACACACATCAACTGAATAGCGGAGTAAATTCTTACAGGCTCTTATTGGGTCACTCGCCAGCTCATCCAAACACACTTAACATCATGCATGCCACCTACCTAAAACATCGTCCAAGCCTCGCATGCAATAGGTTAGTAGAAAGAAAATGCACGATACAGTGCTTTTAGCCCAACAGCACCGTATCACCAACGCGCTGCTGCTTTACAGAGTCTATATCTGCACGTAAACAAACGCGCATTACATTACATTAACACATGTCATATACATAAGAGATAAAAACCTACCCAGACACACACAATGCACGACATCCAGGACAAATCGGTGGCATACACGATATTAGTCACCCCACAGAAGAACAGTTGTAAGAAGCGGTTGTTTGTAGCAGCACGCCAAACAGCCAGGTGCACACAATTGCTTTTATCATATGCAGGCGGAACTTACATAGAAAGGTCTATAATGACGTCACCCATCATACCAACCCACTACATTTGTACAGTATTTATATGAGATGGTGTATATGAACTAATGAGAGCTGGGCCCGTCCTTGAGCGGCCTCTCAAGGATGCGAGACTCTTGATAATATCAGAAGTCTTATGCAAAGTCCTTAAAAGATGCAGAATCACAGTTCTACAACTGTTCATTAACAGCAGGCCTGGTAACTCCAAACAACTTTTTTGAGGATTAAATTGAAAATATGAAACCATCATAATAAAAAATATAGCTGCAAGCAGCAATGGCGGGCCCTCGCACGTTTTTTTACCGCTACACGGTGCGTCCGAGAAAACAATGCACGGTGGGCAAGGGCATCAAGTGGGTAAATATCAGTGGGCTATTTAATGTTGTTACTGAGCCATTTGGGGACTGTAGGTAAAAGAAACCCCACATTTTAGACAAACGGGGGCGCTAGTGAGCCACTAAAGAGACACGCCTTTGTCTGACCTATTTGTCCACTCTGAACAGCCGACAACTCTGATGTTTGTGCCGACTTTTAGGTTAACCTAAGCACGCCAAGAGTCCTAAATATGCCTGAAATAAATGTAAAGTTTGGGGCGTTGCCATGGGAACAGCGTTCGAGATATCAAAAATCCCTTCGCAATTTATCATCTACTATGTCTCGGCATCATGTTGACCGCTTTTGGTGTCAATCGCATGAATATCCTAGAAGGAGTATTTAAAGGAACATCGGCGTCAACTGAAAGGCTTAAATATGCCTTTAAAATGAAAGTAAAATCTGACGCGTTGCCATGGGAACAGCGTTTGAGATATCAAAAATCCCTTCGCAATTTATCAACTACAATGTCTCAGCATTATGTTGACAACTTCTGGAGTCAATCACATTATTTCCTCAGGAGGAGTATTTAAAAATTTACCGCATGCAGCTGTAAGGTTTAAATATGCCTTAAAAATGAAAGTAAAGTTTGACAGGTTGTCATGGGAACAGCGTTTGAAATATCAAGAATCCCTTCGCAATTTATCATCTACAATATCTCGGCTTCATGTTGACCACTTTTGGTGTCAATCGCATGAATATTCTAGAAGGAGTATATAAAAGTTCACTGCATGCAACTGTACGGCTTAAATATGCCTTTAAAATGAAAGTAAAGTTTGACACGTTGCCATGGGAATAGCGTTCGAGATATCAAAAATCCCTTCGCAATTTATCATCTACAATGTCTCGGCATCATGTTGACCACTTCTGGTGTTAATCGCATGAATATCCTAGAAGGAGTATATTAAAGGAACATCGGCGTCAACTAAAAAGCTTAAATATGCCTTTAAAATGAAAGTAAAGTTTGACGCGTTGCCATGGGAACAGCGTTTGAGATATCAAAAATCCCTTCGCAATTTATCATCTACAATCTCTCGGCTTCATGTTCACCACTTTTGGTGTCAATTGCATGATTTTTCTAGAAGGAGTATTTAAAAGAACATAGCATGGAATTGTCAAAAAAAATCCAGCTTTGTGACTGATACACTTCCTGGCGCCTGGTGGTGGCGCTATACCCGGGAGTCACAAAAGGCACATCGATGCGATCGGAATCTTCAGACGAACAAACACCCTGCATGGCATCACAATAAGATATTTTTTGCCTTAGAAATTAGACACTTCCTGTTTCTCTAAATTCGCCATAAATTTGTCGCCTCGCCATGGCAGAACCGTTCGAGATATCAAAAATCCCTTCGCAATTTAGCAAGTACAATGTCTCGACATCATGATCACCACGTTTGGTGTCAATCCCATGAATCCACTAGGAGGAGTATTTAAAAGTTCAACGAATGCATTTTTTAAACAATCCAAAATAGCCGACTTCCTGTTGGGCGGAGCTTAAATGTTAGAGGGCGAAAGTTGTTCGGGTCGATGAGATCTATATGCGTACCAACTCTCGTACATGTGCGTAAATTTTTGCCCGATCTGTGCATCAATGTTTTTTTTTGCATTACAGGGGGCGCTATAGAGCCCCCGTGCCACGCCCGTGTTCCAGCCTTTGGATTTCTGCGATGACGGACGACTCTGACGTCTGTGCCAATTTTCAAGAGTTTTCGAGTATGTTAAGGCCCCCAAAAAGTCCAAAAGTGTTAAAAAAAATAAAAAAAAAAATAAAAATAAAAATAAATATAGCTGCAAGCAGCAATGGCGGGCCCTCGCACGATTTTTTACCGCTACACGGTGCGTCCGAGAAAACGATGCACGGTGGGCAAGGGCATCAAGTGGGTAAATATCAGTGGGCTATTTAATGTTGTTACTGACCCATTTGGGGACTGTAGGTAAAAGAAACCCCACATTTTAGACAAACGGGGGCACTAGTGAGCCACTTAAGAGACACGCCTATGTCTGACCTTTTTGTGCACACTTAACAGCCGACAACTCTGATGTGTGTGCCAACTTTAAGGTTAATAATATAGCTGCAAGCAGCAATGGCGGGCCCTCGCACGTTTTTTTACCGCTACACGGTGCGTCCGAGAAAACGATGCACGGTGGGCAAGGGCATCAAGTGGGTAATATCATTGGGCTATTTAATGTTGTTACTGACCCATTTGGGGACTGTAGGTAAAAGAAACCCCACATGTTAGACAAACGGGGGCGCTAGTGAGCCACTTAAGAGACACGCCTATGTGTGACCTGTTTGTGCACACTTAACAGCCGACAACTCTGATGTGTGTGCCGACTTTTAGGTTAATCTAAGCACGCCAAGAGTCCTAAATATGCCTGAAATAAATGTAAAGTTTGGGGCGTTGCCATGGGAACTGCGTTCGAGATATCAAAAATGCCTTCGCAATTTATCATCTACTATGTCTCGGCATCATGTTGACCACTTCTGGTGTCAATCTCATGAATATTCTAGAAGGAGTATTTAAAAGAACATCGGTGTGAACTTAAAGGCTTAAATAAGCCTTTAAAATGAAAGTAAAGTTTGACACGTTGCCATGGGAACAGCGTTCGAGATATCAAAAATCCCTTCGCAATTTATCATCTACTATGTCTCGGCATCATGTTGACCACTTCTGGCATCAATCGCATAATTATTCTAGAAGGAGTATTTAAAAGAACATCGGCGTCAACTGAAAGGCTTAAATAAGCCTTTAAAATGAAAGTAAAGTTTTGGGCGTTGCCATGGGAACAGCGTTCGAGATATCAAAAATCCCTTCGCAATTTATCATCTACTATGTCTCGGCATCATGTTGACCACTTCTGGTGTCAATCTCATGAATATTCTAGAAGGGTATTTAAAAGAACATCGGTGTGAACTTAAAGGCTTAAATAAGCCTTTAAAATGAAAGTAAAGTTTGACACGTTGCCATGGGAACAGCGTTTGACATATCAAAAATCCCTTCGCAATTTATCATCTACAATGTCTCGGCATCATGTAGACCACTTCTGGAGTCAATCGCATGAATATTCTAGAAGGAGTATTTAAAAGAACATCGGCGTCAACTAAAAGGCTTAAATATGCCTTTAAAATGAAAGTAAAGTTTGATGCGTTGCCATGGGAACAGCGTTTGAGATATCAAAAATCCCTTCGCAATTTATCATCTGCAATCTCTCGGCTTCATGTTGACCACTTTTGGTGTCAATTGCATGATTTTTCTAGAAGGAGTATTTAAAAGAACATAGCATAGAACTGTCAAAAAAAATCCAGCTTTGTGACTGACGCACTTCCTGGCGCCTGGTGGTGGCGCTATACCCGGGAGTCACAATAGGCACATCATTGCGATCGTAATCCTCAGACGAACAAACACACCGCGTGTCATCACAATAAGACATTTTTTGCCTTAGATATTAGACACTTCCTGTTTCTCTGAATTCGCCATAAATTCGTCATCTCGCCATGGCAGAACCGTTCGAGATATCAAAAATCCCTTCGCAATTTAGCAAGTACAATGTCTCGGCATCATGATCACCACGTTTGGTGTCAATCCCATGAATCCACTAGGAGGAGTATTTAAAAGTTCAATGCATGCATTTTTTAAACAAACCAAAATAGCCGACTTCCTGTTGGGCGGAGCTTAAATGTTAGAGGGCGAAAGTTGTTCGGGTCGATGAGATCTATATGCGTACCAACTCTCGTACATGTGCGCACATTTTTGCCCGATCGGTGCATCAATGTTTTTTTTTGCATTACAGGGGGCGCTACAGAGCTCCCTTGCCACGCCCATATTCCAGCCTTTGCATGAGCCTAGTGGCACGTGACTTTGACATCTGTGCCAAATTTCCGTTGTTTTCGAGCATGTTAAGGCACCCAAAGTGCACGCCAAGAGCTTAAATATGCCTGAAAATGAAAGTAAAGTTTGACGTGTTGCCATGGGAACAGCGTTAGAGATATCAAAAATCCCTTCGCAATTTATCATCTACAATGTCTCAGCATCATGTTGACCACTTTTGGTGTCAATTGCATGAAAATCCTAGGAGGAGTATTTAAAAGTTCACCACATGCAACTGTCAAGAAATCCACCTTTTGTGACTGCCACACTTCCTGGTGCCTGTTGGTGGCGCTATACCCGAGACTCAAAATAGGCACATCAATGCGATCGGAATCCTTGGCCGAACATACACACTGCTTTTCATCCCAATAAGACATTTTTTGCTTTAGATATTAGACACTTCCTGTTTCATTGAATTCGCCATTAATTTGTCGCCTCGCCATGGCAACACCGTTTGAGATATCAAAAATCCCTTCGCAATTTAGCAAGTCCAATGTCTCAGCATCATGTTCACCACGTTTGGTGTCAATCGTATGAATTCCCTAGGAGAAGTATTTAAAAGTTCATGACTGACATACTTTCTGGCGCCTGGTGGTGGCGCTATACCCGGGAGTCACAATAGGCACATCGATGCGATCAGAATCTTCAGACGAACAAACTACCCGCATGGCATCACAATAAGATATTTTTTGCCTTAGATATTAAACACTTCCTGTTTCACTGATTTCGCCACAACTTTGTCGCCTCGCCATGGCAGAACCGTTCGAGATATCAAAAATCCCTTCGCAATTTAGCAAGTACAATGTCTCGACATCATGATCACCACGTTTGGTGTCATTCGCACGAATCCCCTAGGAGGAGTATTTAAAAGTTCAATGCATGCATTTTTTAAACAGTCCAAAATAGCCGACTTCCTGTTGGGCGGAGCTTAAATGTTAGAGGGCGAAAGTTGTTCGGGTCGATGAGATCTATAAGCGTACCAACTCCCGTACATGTGCGTACATTTTTGCCCGATCTGTGCATCAATGTTTTTTCTTGCATTACAGGGGGCGCTATAGAGCCCCCGTGCCACGCCCGTGTTCCAGCCTTTGGATTTCTGCGATGACAAGCGACTCTGACGTCTGTGCCAAATTTCAAGAGTTTTCGAGTATGTTAAGGCTCCCAAAAAGTCCAAAAGTGTTAAAAAAAATAAAAAAAAAAAAAATAAAAAAAAAAAAAAAAAAAATAATAAATTCGAGCAAAAACAATAGGGCTTCGCACCTTTCGGTGCAGGCCATTCTGGCCTGCTCCTCGGTGCTCGAGCCCTAAATATTGCACTCAAGTAAAAGTAAAGTTACTTTAATAATATTTTACTTAAGTAAAAGTAAAATTACTGGTTTAAAAATCTACTCAAGTAGTAGTAGTATTTTTCAGGAGGCCTTATTTATATTATTATTAGCCAAAACTGTCAAACTGCATATTGGTTCATTTCAAATGCCTGTTTAGTTCAAGAAGGACATATTATCTCAAAGGAAGATCTTTAGGGCCACTGATCCAAATCAAAGGGAAGTCCTCAAACAAAAGTGCAAACTGTGACCTTCTTGGCAGGTTCACACAGATAATGGCTGCAAGATTATGCAGAACAATCCCATTGTTAACAAGTAAAAGTTATTGATCTCAGAAACAGAGTTTGGTGTAAATGATTTCTAGATATTAAGAATATAATTATTTTGTTTTTATTAGACATGCATTAAATTATAATTGTGAATTGAGTGAAAAGTTGTTTTTGTTTTTAGTGGCTCTTATTGTTGTGGCAGTTTATATCATTTTTATTTTAAACAACGCTAAAGCTATGCTTAAATGGCTAAACTATTATATGGTCGATGCACTGTAAAAAAAATCTTTGCTGGCTTTTTTATAGTGTGCCGATTGTGTAAACGAGAATTTATATTTTATTGTCCATGTACTTAAAGCAACATCTTGTATTTTTTCGAACTTAAAACAATGTCTCTAAAATTATTTCAATGGTAGAACAACCCTTAACTGGACCAATTCTACTGCTGCTACAACTTTTTAGCTTCCAGCTACAACCACACTTTGAAATGGTTTCCAAATTACTTTCTGCATTCACCGGTTCTGTCAACAAATTCACGTGCGTTGCCCTGTCCACAGACGCTATACAACAACAGCATTTACAAAACTGATAACAAACAATTGCGCTTTTCATCCACAAGGGAGAGCCATAAGCCAGTCTTACATAGTGGTGCTTTAACTGTGCGGTCACACCAGACGCGGAAGAGGCAGCAAAAATGCGCTATTTGTGCGTATTTGGATGCTTGAACATTTTGAGTTTACTCGCTTCATTCGCATATGAAATTCTATTCATTCAAGACATTCAAGTGTAAATTCGCGTCATGGAAGGGGCTTAAATAGCTCAAATTTAGTAAACTTACCAGATTGTTCAACCTCCTCACTCTTTTTCTTTCAAACAAGATCCTTTTAATTCCTGGAAAAGTACAAAGATGTCTCGTACAGCGATGATGATTGTCCTCCATTGTTTTTTTGTTTTTCTGCCTCCGCTAGCTTCCTGTAATCACGTCACAAGCTCCCGATTGGTTAACATGGTGCGAAAATCTGCCAAAGTTTACATTTTTTAACTCAATTCGAATTAAATTTAAATTTGATATTTTTTGTTTAAAAACTAGACTTATTTTCTTAGATTATTTTACTCATCAAGAAAATGCATCTTGATTTTTTGATATTTGTACTAAAAACAAGACAAAAATACTAAGTAAGAAAATCATCTTTTGCAGTGCATATCTTGTATCGTTGCTTGTATGGCTCTCTTGCATCTGCAGGTGACTTGTTATACATATAGGTCGCAGACGTTGTGTACGCTGGCGGGCAGACGTGCACCATAATGTACGTTGTAGCTTTGCGCATGGCTCGTCATCCTCGGAAAACTTTCCTTCTTCTCGTTTCATTGGAGGGTGTAGTTTGAGTGATGTTACAGATACTGCCACCTGCTTTACCGTAGGTGAATGTAGCAAAACATCATATACTGTACAGCCAAGGGATTTTTTTATATATACACTAAAAATATGGGATTAATATAGGAAATTATTTAAACGGGGTGATGGCGGGAAGGAATAGTAGAATACAACACGAGAGAATCCCGGCAAAACGGGAGGGTTGACAGATATGGTAAATCACTCGTGCTTGCCGCTTCTTCCGCCTCTAGTGTGAATGTACCATAAGATTTAAAGGAACAGTATGTAGGATTGTGGCCAAAACTGGTATTGCAATCACAAAACTTGTGGCTAAAACTGGTACTGCAATCACACAACTGGTGGCCAATACCGAAAATGACAACATAAACATCAGTTGAGGGCTGCAACTCCAATGTTTAAATGACAATATCCTGGCTGTTGTCAGTGATATAAGTATTTGAAATGAAAATGATTTCTTAATGTCTAGTGACATATCAGGGCCATTATATAATTAATTGTATAAATTTCTTACATACTGTTCCTTTAAAGAGCATCAATTTTCAGATTCACAATTTTACATTTCCTTTGGTGTGTAAGTGAGTATTAGATGTTAATGAAATGCAAAAAGTAAAAATCCCAAAGTAAACGATGACGCAAGTTTCATTTTCAAAGTAAATCTTTTTTCTTGAACTACAACAAACACACAGATTGTAGGCAACAGTTTACTTCCTGGGATGGTTGATGTGGACACGACAGACATTATCACAATTTCACTCGCTTCTCACATACAGCCTGTAGTGGTCTATGTTTTCATAATTAAAAAAAAATTACTAAACCATGATTCAAACACATTCCACAATCACAAATGCAGACATGGATTTCATGTTTTGCTAATCCTTACCAATCTGTTATGTCCTGCTCAAGACATGCTGCCATGGCAAAGTTTATTAATCTGTCATGAATCTCTAGGTAGGAGAGAGTGAGAACCCAGATGCAGGATCAGATGAACACACTTTATTTATAACAAAAAAACAACAAAACAAAGACCCATGAGGGGGTAAAACAAGGCAAAGACTAAGACAGATATAAACTAGACTTACACTAAACTAGGACTGGAACAGGACTAAGACTACAAAACAATAAACTTGAACAATAGACTTGACAACTAACTAGACTTATGAACAGGTACTGCAATGGCATTTATGTTTATTTATGTTCTGTTTAATGATTTAATGCTGCTCACTTGTGCCAGTTGCACAACAACTGTTATGTTATAAAATTATTTGCCACCTGTGTTAATGTTAAAAGGGTGATTTGGTTTTGGAAAGAAAGTATTTCTGCCGATTGTTTTCCATATTATCTTTCACTAGACTATTTCTGTGTTGTGGACTAAATCAATGTGATGATTATTATTAGGGATGATAAACTGAAAAATCTTTCACAATTACTGCAAACTTTACTAACAGCAACCACAAGGGGGTATCGTTTTATTCTACTGTTACTAGCAGTAGACTGTTGATGACCCTAGAAGTTAACAAAGAACTCTAAAAAAAAGTCTATATCTGACATACTCGTGTTGCAATATCTGAAACATAGTCATTTATCTACTCCTAGAAGTAAAGAAGACAGATCACATAATGTTTCTGGTGGTCGCATAGGATACAGCAGGGAAGACCTGCAACTCACAATGATGAATATACTAAGGTTAATAATCTAATCAACTTAAAAATTATAATAATAATAATAAATAGAGAGAACACACTTTCTACTGTATCATTTTTGTTTATGCCAAATTCCATGCATCTAATCAAACTGCAAATTCACACAAACTGGGCTATTCAGATGCCGACATGGACAGCATGCCTTCATCTTTAAAGGGATAGTTCACCAAAAATGAAAATTCTGTCATTTACTCACCCTCATGTTGTTACAAACCTGTACACATTTCTTTGTTCTGAGGAATACAAATGAAGATATTTTGAGAAATGTTTGTAACCAACCCGTTGTGGATGCCATTTACTTCCATAGTAATCTATTTTCCTACTATGGAAGTGAATGGGGTCCACGAACGGTTTGGTTTCAAACTATCCCTTTAAAACTGCATGAACTCTCTGAGTAAGTAAACTGGTGTTAAACTGGTGATTTCTAACGCTTTTCCAAACAATTAAAGATCTGGGCTCGATAAAAATACAATAAAATCAACATGCACAGAAAAAAAGAGAAACGCAAGAGAATAAATAATTTTTTTCTTAAATAATAAAATATAAAACAAACACAAACATGGAAAACATTCATAACTCAAATATGTATTGCACCATAATAGAATAAGAGAAACAAAAAGTGAAATAAATAGATTTAATAAATAGAAATGGAAGCATAGTCTATAAAATACGAATCAAGCCTTTAAACTTTCATAAAGCAACAATAAAAATATACATTTTCTATTGTCACACCACAATAAGGGATGAAATTACAGATTTAATGGAACGCGCAATGGAGATTTTAGGGAGCGCAAACAGGCGCGTGTATTAAACCTGACGCAGTGACGTGTACAGCCACTTCCGGTTCTGCAGGAAAAACACTCGTGAAGTTTGTGAACGGGGGAACGAACACGAGATGGGCTGAACCGAACCACTTCAGCGATATTAAACCAAGTGAGTAATAATATAAATGTATTTTATAATAAATCAGTTTATGGCGTGGTGGTTTTATGAACAGAGAGTTGATTAAAGGTTAAACGCGGATCCTGCAGTGGATTAAAGGCAGGATTATACGGAGACGGGGCGAGGTTGGGCTTTTCCGCGGTGTTCCTTGACAGACGCTGGTATTAGTTCATCCATGACACACAACATTAATGCTACGAATTCAATATTAGATCTGTATAAGCACGAGATTATAAGACATATTGATCGTTATAGATTCAGATTGCGAAAATCACAGTAATATTACAGCTGTGATTGTTGCTCCACATAATAATTGAAAATATCGGAGCATACGGCGACTTTCACCTAAATCGAGCCCATAGAGAGTTGTAATATCTTGTGTGTTGATATTCATATAATGATTTGTAATTATCTATACGTCCAGAACTCTAGATAAAACCTTAAAACACCTGAGGTTCACATGAAGAGCTGCTCATGTAAAGCCTTGTGAAAGTGACGATGTCTGGAGTCCGTATGGCAGTCAGATCATAGGAAGATAGGGTGGTAAAGAACAGATTTGGTCTGGTAACTATACGGTTAACCCTAACCTAACCCCCAAAGGGTCTGATCCCTGAACATCACCATACCTTTGGTCAAGAGCACACTCTTGCAATACAGTAAGCAAGCAACTGCTAGAAAGTTATGACATTAGACAGACGTTGTGTTGAAAATTGAAATCATAGTCTTTTACTCATGTCCATTAAATAAAATTGTGCCCACCACCAAAATCTGAGAGACCGAATAGAGAAACCACTGTACACCTGTCCTTAAATGTATTAAAACATTAGAGAAGGTCATTGTGTTTGCAGTGTTGTGTGACAGAAGGTCCATGTTGTGTTTGAAGACATCTGTTTGTTTATGTGTTTGTATACAGGCATGATGATGAGGTTGGTTGACAGATATTTAGCTTCAGTTTGCAGGCTTGTTGTATTGCCTATGAAAAGTCATGTTATTTTGAAGATATAAAATGCTTTACATACTTTTCAATTAACTTTGTGAATACACAGTGCTGTCCTGTTGTGAAATGAGTATTCTTCAAGGTTTTTACCCTAATTCATTGTAGTTAATTGTTTTTCTGGTGGAATTTATAATGTTTATAGTAATATATTTACCGGTACTTTATACTATATAGGGCTGTTCAAAAAATCGACTGCGATTATCATGCGCGTGTCATCAGTAAAGCCGGTTCCGTGATTAGAAGTAAATCGCCATCAGCTGCTTTCAGATGGAGCGGCATTTATTACACAGACCCGTAGTTCACCGAGAAGCTAGGCAAAATCGCATAGATAATCGGAATCGATTTTCCTTGATTATGAACCGATTTTGCCTAGCTTCTCGGTGAACTACGGGTCTGTGCAATAAATGCCGCTCCATCTGAAAGCAGCTGATGGCGATTTAATACTAATCACCGAACCGGCTTTACTGATGACACGCGCATGATAATCGCAGTCGATTTTTTGCACAGCCCTAATTAGGGATGCTCCGATCAGGATTTTTGCAGCCGATACCGATCACCGATTTGTAATCTTCGTGATCGGCCGATACCGATTTTTTTTTTTTAAAGCTGATATGCAAGTTCTTTGATGACTGTAACTGTTACATTTTTTCTAGATAAAATAATACCACGGATGTTGCCTTTGTTATATTACTTGCAGTAATTAGGTATATTATTGTTTTTAGTGCTGCCACTAACGACTAATTTTCTAACGACTAATCTTTCGACTAGTCGACTATTCTAAACGACTAATTTAAAAAAACTCAAGTGTTTGTTATTTCATTGTCCATTTTATTTTGAACTCACCGGTGTCATAAACAATATGAATAACTTAAATGTTACCAAATAAAAAATTACAATGTAAACAATATAAATAATAATAAAAACTTCCAGTGCAAAGTAGATGCATAACAGAAATATGAAATGTTTCACTTCTACTCTTTGATCTTATATTGCATTTTAACACAACTGAATGCTATTTTACATATTATCTGTTCTGTTGTAGCCTATAAAATAGTGCCTAAACATGACCCATCACCTTGTTTTATCCAACCAGCTGTTCCTTTAACTGCTGCTAAAATCCTGATTTAGATATGCAAAAATCACCATACATTTACATTGTAGCTTTACTGCTGTTGCTCTTCTCATAATTGTTGTTGTGTTTTGAGCCATTTCTTGATTTTAAATGCGAGTGATATAGCGCAGACAATTCGGTGCAAATTCAGAAATATAAGAGAATACACTGTTGTTGTTACATAGACTACAGAACACGGCATACAGCATCATAGGGAGGGAGAAAGCTCTCACACAGACTCACACTATTGCTAATCTTTCTTGAAGTCATGTTAACTCGATCAGTCGTCTTTGTCAGAGACATCTGTGAATGTTGACGTTTACGCAAAAAAGAAAGTTACATTAAAAACACTGCCACCTTTTCACTGTCACGTAAGAGAGAGGCGCGCGCTGTTGAGGCGCTGCAAGCAACATGAGAGAGAGAGAGAGAGAGAGAGAGAGAGAGAGAGAGAGAGAGAGAGAGAGAGACGCGCTGAACACTCGCAACAATGAATTGAGCCGTTTAAAATAGTAAAATAAAAATGTAAATGGGAATCATGAAAAATCTATTTGTTGCGTCCAGTGTTGATTCCGTGGCGGAATCACGAGCAAACACTGATAGCCTTTAACATCCAAATACAGAGTCATTGTACTTCTCAAAAAAGTTAATAAAACAGTACTGACTAGCTCGCCGTTTCATTAATAATCATATAACAGTTACTTACGTTGTCCTATTCTCTGTGGGTGTATCGTCAATAACTCCCGAGTGTTTTCGTTTGAGATGCTCGTGCATTGTCGTTGTGCTCCCGTGATAAGCCGGCGACGTTTGGCACGGTGTAACAGACCACTCTTTTATCACAACTTGGCTTAAAATACTTTCATACTTCAGAAGCTTTCCGACTCATAATTCCATAGACTCACCTGCCACCGCCAATTTTTCAAAATTAAAGCAGTGAAAGCAGGGGGAGAGGGAAGAAAGATGATAGCGTAGCAGATTAACCAGCAGGGCGCGCACAGCGCACAGACTGGTGTGGAGGTGAATTACATTGAGCCATTTGAGACAGGAGACAGAATTACAGTGGGCCGTTTGAGACGGAAAAAAATAAATATGCGACTCCTCGACTAAAAATATTGCCGTCGACAAATTTTCATTGTCGATTACGTCGACTATTCGCGGCAGCACTAATTGTTTTAATAGAGACTCAAATAAATAAGCACAACAAATATTTATTCTGCAAAGAGAAACTTAATATGGCTTTAAAAAGGCTTATGTCTCCTAAAAGTACTGAAAATAAAACACTTCACAGTCTTTACTGTATTAATTAAATATACACGCATTCGTATGAAGTATAAAAGTTCTTTAGTCAAGAGCAGAGAGTGATTTTATTGAGAGTTGAACTAGGTTACTGCAGCTTTAAGACGTGAGAGGGAGAGATCGCTCAGTTCACGTGCACTGATGACAGGCTGCTGTGTGTGGGCGGCGGCTGAACGCAGACAAGCAGCTGTGAGGAAAATAAGAGTTTAAACGCTCAAAACTTTAAAACGCATGCAAATAATAAACTTTTGGGATGAGGATGCAATTATCCGTGATAGATATGTGTTGTATACGCTGTTTGATGGGGATGTGAAGACGCTTCGCGCTGTTGACCGGAGCGCGTCCTCATAGAAAGTACGCATATCTCTGTAAAGGCAAAGAGAGACATACAACCCTGCACGTCGCACATGAGCAACGGGTTGTAAAAATGCTCACGCTACGTAAAAAATGTCTTTAATTGCAGCCGCATTCAGGATCATTTTGATGACAAAGTAAACAGAAAGATCGCTTTATGAGATCGGCAGATTTAGCGAGCACCGATCGAGTCATTTAATGCCGTTATCGGCCGATACCGATCGGCGGCCGATCGATCGGAGCATCCCTAGCCCTAATACTATATATTGAAAATACGGTCAGTCTTGGGGGCTATTAACACCTGGTCCCGTCATGCGTTTTCTCTGATAGGATAGCCATCTGATCATAGAAAGACCAGGTGTAAATGTCCTCCGAGACAAATCTAAATCCGATCACTCAAACCACTTCAGGAGGTGGTCTGGGACGCATTTCAGATGAAACTGGATAAGTGTAAATACATCTGGTTGATGAAACCACATATGTCAGCACCTAACTCCTCCCAAATGTAACCACACCACCCGAAAGTTAGCCAGCAAAGACGCAAACAAAACAAAGACGACACGCTTGCTGCTTTATGGAGCGAAAACGGCGGGTAAAAAGCTTTCTTGAACTAATAACAGAGACCAACTCGAATGACATTAAACAAAGAAATAAAACTTTGATAGAGAGTTTTGTGAAAGCTTTTCCCCATCATGGACCTGTACGTTAAAGGTGCAGTGTTTTTAGAAGGATTTCTTGACAGAAATGCAACATAATATACTAAACTACATTATCAGGGGTGAATAAAGACTTTTCATTATAAACCGTTATGTGTTTATTATCTTAGAATGAGACATTTGTATCTACATACACTGTGGGGTCCCCTTACGTGGAAGTCGCCATTTTGTGCCGCCATGTTTCTACAAAAGCCCTTAACGGACAAACTTTTTTACTAAATTGTCTCCAATGATGAGATGTTTGTACCGTGGAGGCTACCATAGCATCTCTATGTGTTTGAAAAGCGAGAGGTGAGCAGTGGACTGAGCCGTTTGTTGCAATTCGCAACCTCACCACTAAATGGCCCTAAAATGTACACACTGCACCTTTAAATCACCGCACCGTCACTCTCCTGCTGCTCTGTACTGTGGGCTCCAGTTCATGCCGAGCAAGGAGATGCGCGTCCTCTGCCCAATAAAAAGTGCAACATACAGTAAGTGCTGCCTTTTGTTGCATAATCGTCGTTATAAATTTAAGGCGAGGTAATGAATAGTGTTTTTTTTTCATTTTGCGCAGGAGTAAAAGATCAGATTCATATCCATTTTGCCAAGACGCATTTATGTGGCCAAATGTGAATGGAACAGTTTGAACAAATCAGATAGCTATCCGGTAAGAGAAAACACATAAAGTGACCAGTAGGGGTGTGCAAAAAAATCGATTCACATTTGAATCGCGATTCAAGCTTTGCCGATTCTGAATCGATTCATAGAATACCAAAAATCGATTCATACATTTTTTTTGTAATGCCGTTTTACTATTGTCCTGAAATGAGTTTATCTCAGTATTCCCATAGATGACGCCGCGTCGTATTCAGTCTGACGCCTGCACACTCTTGTCACAGTGTTTCCCACACATTAACTTTACTTGGGTGCTGTGCTTATAGTTATATTAACAAGTGCCCAAGTATTTCTGGCGTCAAATTTTGTCTTTTTTGTTTTTCTGTGATGATGACACTCTTTAATAATGACATTTTGTGTGCGACATGATGAGCTCGGTGTCCGTTCACGTGCTCTCTGTTTCGCAATGAATTGGGATGCGACGCGAACAAGCTCATTTCACATTGTATCCTTCATGTTTCTGAACTTGAGCAGAGTTTTACCATTAGAGGACTTCACGGAGCACCCGCGGACCTTATGGTTCCGGGTTTGTATTTGAAATGGTCAGTCAGGTCCGGGTCAGTCAAAGTTAAATTACTTCGGGTCCCGAGTCTGATTAGTGAGTAAAACCCGAGTCGATCGGAGAATGACCGTGAGCGCTACCGTGCTAAAGCTCGCGTGCAGTTTCAGCGTGCCTACGGTTTCTATGGCGATAAAAACAGGCTCTTTTCTAACATTATTAATAAACCATATCTTTTCCAAAATCTATTGCACTGAACGAGCAAAGCTCAAGCTGACTCAAGATTTACAAAACGCAAAGCTGTAATGTAAAGTCCCCTGTCACTGGGACAGCAAGTAGACTTTTGAATCTGAAATAATGAGTGGATTTAGCTTTTTTTAATTGGCAAGAGAGAAATAGAGAGGCACTTTCCTTGCTTCTGCTCTATCTAATAGAAATAATAACCATTATAACACCAGTCACATTTATAATCTATAGACCTGCACTGTCTATCATTCATATACTATATTATTGTATTTAATAGAGTTTGATAAAAGGGGTCATCTAATTGCTTCATATCAGTTTTTATTTTTGCATAAAGACATAAAGTAATATCAAACTACATTTAATTTGTTGTGTTTCTTTTCTTTAAAATTGTATATCTCCTACAATCAGTCACACAGGAAGAAGTAAATTTACATACTGTGAATCGTTTTTTAAAATCAAGAATCGTTTTTGAATCGAAAATCGATTTTGAATCGAATCTTGAGCCTAAGAATCGGAATCGGATCGAATCGTGAAATTTCCTGAATCGTGCACCCCTAGTGACCAGGTGTAAAAAGGCCCTTATATTAAAGAGAGAACGTATTGTTTGTACTATATAAATTTTACACATGTTGGTATTTTTTGTGTATGTTAAGGTTATTATGAATAAGGCTTGTCGCGATAGTCGGTAAAAAGTAGAGCTGGGGTAAACGACTATTTATTAAACGATTAATCTGTCGACTAGTTTTCCGATTAGTCATAATCTAACGACTAATTGGACGATTAATCTAATGATTAGTTTCTGTTGCTTGATTAATAAAAACCATAATGTATTAGGGATGGCGAAAAATTTTCTTGACCGGCCACCGAGCCTCATCAGCCGGTTGAATCCGGTTAACCGATAGGCCTATTAGTTTAAAATATGCTATGCTATTTAAAATAACAGCCATTTCGAGCCGCGCCTGCAATTTCGCAACTCGCATCTGTCTGCGCTCTGCCTCCGGCTCACACACACACACAGACCTCACAACACTTTTTACACCCTACAGCGCGAAACATAAGTCCCGCAAACACGGCGCTGTGTTTAGTTTCGAAATAGTTTAGGTACTAGGTGATCGCGTTGAACTTGAAAATAAAGGCGTTTGTGAAGCTCATTTGAAAATTGCCACGGCTCATTTAAGAAAATGACAGCTCAGAAGAGACTGCGCTTTAGTTTGGGGTAGTAATAATAAAGACATAGGATGATCATCATCACCTTTTCTGTTACCACTGAAATATAGATGTAATGTATTTCCAAATCTAAACCCATCTTATGCGGAATGTTGCCTAATAGACTGCAACACGATAAAACCAATGGATTAAACGGGCACCTTCAGAATGTGTAAAAGACGCACCGGCCAAAGCAGGTCTCGCACTGTGTTTGTTCTAGAACAAATGCAGCAAAGATATTTAATGCTTGTATGAGGCATATAGGCCAACGCTGAGTTTTATTTATTTATGATGAGGTGCGTTCTAATTAACAATGCAATGCAAGTGAACACGCCGTGCCGGCGCCTTCATGCACGGACCGGTAATTATTTACTCTGCTATATTTGCTTTTTATTTATTAAATACATGCATTTGGTTGATGAAACATTTATTAAAATTAAGATACAATTTATACAAAACGAAATTCACTTTAAAGAAATGCTTTCTACAAAGCAAAACTTAATAAAGTGGTAAAAATCATGGCTGAGGATTTACAGAAACAAAACTTACTCTGCACTTTACTGTTAGCCTAAAAGACATAAATGTTAATAATTTGGAACACAACCAGGAGAGACTTTAATTTTAATTATTTTATTGCTGTATTTTATTTACTATTCGAATAAAGGAATTTATCAAAAAATAGCCTGTAGCATTTACTTTTCGCAAACCTTGTGAGCATGTGAAACCAAACGCAGTGACCTCACGCCAAATGTTTTTTTTATTGGTTTATAAAGTACAAACAGACAGACCAGTTATGAAAAACTGAGTGTGAGGGATTTGTTCACTTCACACAAAAAGATATTGGAAAGAAAGAGATGACTAACTGTAGTAGGGTTTAGTCCAGTGTCTATAATAGCCTAATTTACAGATCCCTTTTTTTAACCGACATCCGACAACTTTGACCGGTTAACGTTGATACGGTCAACCATCGGTCAAACGGTCATCGGTTAACATCCCTATAATGTATCTCAAATAAATGCCTAAAACATTCTTAATTATATACTTTAAAAGATGTATCAGTGATTTCAGGCCAGGGGGTGGCCAAAGCTATTTCAGGGGGTCCATAGTCCATGAAAGAAAACGATGTGCAACTATGTATCAAGAAAGCATGAATGAATGCATTATAAGATGTAAACATAATAAGGGTGAATTTTAAACATTTCTGCTGTATTTCTGTTAAAGGGATTCACCCAAAAATGAATATTTTGTCATAATTTACTCACCCTTATGTTCTAAACCTGTATAAGTTTATTTTATTTTGATAAACACAAAATAAGATATTTTGATAAATGATGGTAAGCACACAATTAATGTTATAATCCATTAAATTCCATCATGTTGTTTTTATTTCTACTATGGAGTTACAATCAGCTGTGTGCTTACCATCATTTATCAAAATATCTTCTTTTGTGTTCATCAGAAAAAGGAAATTAGTACAGGTTTAGAACAAAATTTTTCAGAATTTTAATTTTGTGTGAACTATCCCTTTAATGAAGCAAAGGATCAGGAAATCTACATTCCATGATAAACCTTAAACTTATTTAAAATAGCAGAGCTCAACACAAAGGATGTTTGGCTAAAAATGTTTAAAGTAAACGTGGATTATTCTTTATTTACGAAGATACAAACGTTTTCTTTATTCATATATTTAATTAACTTTTATGACAGAGACAGTTTATGCTTATTATAAGACCGAATGCAATACAATGTTTATTCGTTTAAGACGTACAGTAACCACATGTTTACTATGAAAATCACAAAGACAGCTATTTTGACATATGAGCATTTGTCAGTTGAAGCCAAAAAGACGCGAACATGAAGTAGTTTAAGCTCTGCCTGTGCACGTGCGTTATCGGTAGTGCTGCACAATTAATCGCATTGCAATCGCAATGTCAGCCTGTGCGATTATATGACAGCAAAATGTTGCAATTATATTAAATAAATAAATGTGTGGACTTGTTAACACAAACTTTCTGATAACAGTTTGATGTTTAAAAAAAGAAAGAAAAACGAACAAAAAAGGCAGTGCACGTGTGGCATGCACGTGTGTGGCGTGCATTGTCAATTGTGTGTGCGCAGCGCGGAAATACCAGAGCGAAGATGGATGCAGAGGAGACTGACAGTGATCTGGTAGCTGAAAAAAAAACTCTACGTCTGTTGTATGGCGGTATTTTGGATTTAGAATTACTGACACTGAGCAGTTGCTACATCACGTGGCAATACGAAAACATTTCTAGTTTTACAAATACACATTTTACCATTATCCCTAAAATGTGTGTGGATTTTCCTTAAAACCCATCAAGTAGACTCATTATACCATTAATTATAATCGCAATCGCACATCGCAATATTAGCATCAATTACCGCAATGGGAAAAATTACCCAAATCGTGCAGCCCTAGTTATCGGATATGCGCGTCGCGCTTTCAAGTTCAATGTGCAATCCATTCCAGTTAACAATCATACAGTAGCCTATATAAAGATCACGTCAAGAATTAAAACACGGTGCTGGGTTTTGTCGTAAAAAGAAATGCCAATCGTAGACTTTATTCAGCCCACAAGAAAATTACTATACACACTTCCAGCCATACGATGAAATCATGTAGTATTAGCAATGTACGACTTCACTTACATCATTTTAAAGACATTCCAATCACTGACATGGTGTGACTGTTATAAGGGTTGGCACTGGCTTTTTCTACCTCGGAGATTGGTTGGAAAACTTTATTTTGGTTTTGAGTGGTTGGTGTAAGTGCCTGATCTCAGAGCCCAGGCTGCCTACAGAGACGCGTTTTTTTGACAGCCTGCTTATGGGACGGGCAGCTAGCGGATCGTTACGAAAGATTAGACGAATGTGATCATTCATTTTTTTGGGGGCCTTAAATGTAATGTTTTGCGAAGCGTCGAAGCAAAAATATGATGTCGACAGAATTTTGACGCCGATCGACGCGCCGCAACAAGCCTAGTAAAAAGGTGATTACCGGTGCTTCAGCCTCTCACTGGTTAGATCACTTGCCCACCGCAACACCGTCCTTCGCTGTCGTTTTGATATTTTCTTGTAATTAAATCATTAAGTTTCGTAAGAGAGAGCAAACACTAACAACTGAATGTGTCTGCTGCCTGAATTCAGCGGAGCTGATCGCGCGTCACGTCACAGGCCAGCAGGTGTCAGATTTCATTTATTTTTATCAGAGTGTGCGAGACGAGCTGACTGACCAGATGATGGCAGAAGCCGCGTGCTTACTCGGTTTTTGTCATAATATACATTTAAGCGAGATTGTTTTGTTGTTGTGTTTTTCATCAAGAAAAATAACAAACCCATCATTCAAGCAGCGCTTTATGGAGAAGTAGCTGGTTGCTCTGCTTGGGTCTGTCGGGTTCTGTGAGAATTACCTGCGCACATTGACTCTAGCACTCAATTAAACCAGCTGTTGCACTCGCATTGTACGCAAATTCATATGTGATTTAATGAATTTACCGGTATCACCGGGTTTGTCATGCGCTGATTAACCAGTGGGAAAATTCTGTCACTGCACCAACCCTATTATGAATCAAATAGGGCTGTAACGTTTAATCGTGCAAATGCGCATTTTCTCAATGAATGAATTTTAACTATCTTATGGTAAAATCTCAGCACATCCGAAAGCCAGGGGGCGCTCTCGTGCAGAAACTCCCTTTGTGCCACAGAAGTAGCATTACAAACGCTATTCCAGTAAGTGTCTTAAATGTCTTAAATATTTTTTTATGTAATATGTACAATGGAAAATGCCTAAATAATCAATAAACAGAAACTTTCAAAAGGAAGAACCATAATAACTGTGGTTTGCGTATGTGCATGTTTGCAGTTGCAGAAACTAGCTTTAGGGCAGGAGTGTGGTACGACCTCTCTGACAGCATTACCTGATTTACCGCAGTGAATGTGTGAGGTGCATGTGCTTGTCTGTTTGAATCTCTGCACAGATCGCACAGGGCTTTGGTTAAAAGTAATATGAGTGAATTAGGTTGCAGAAAGGACGCATTTTCTTTGGCACGCCACGTGCAAACAAGGTGTCTGGATGAAGTGACGTTTTATCTTCCTTATCTGGGGCTCCACTCTTTGTTGAACGGCAGATTTGTTTTCTAATCGAGGATTCAAACAAGGATATGTGCATGCAAAGCAGTCTGAGGTTTGTGTGTCTGTGTGAGCCAGCTTGAGTATAAGGTACATTAAACAGCATACACACAAACAGGCTCAACATGTAATCCTAACCTTGCGATACACACATATATAAGAAGTCAGATCTATAACCATGTTGTGTGCTAATGTGATTTGACTAGTCAAGTACACAAGGAGCACAAAAAGAATCCTGTCTTGAACATGATCAGACCTGTCTTGACAACTATCTGTCTGATCTAAAATGAAATTCAAGGGAGAGAATATGATATCAGAACCCTACCCTGCTGTTACCCTCTTTTAACTAGCTCTGATAAGAGGCCTGTCTGCAGATTACAGATATGTGTGTCTGTGTGCATCTTGGTTTGCATATGATGGTAAAGGCCTGCATATAGATCTGGAGGGACAAGGCCACTCTAGAACCTATGAACATTCCACAACACAAGGCTGATTCTGTGCTCTGGAACCAAGGGCAGGGCCAAACACTGCTTCATGCTAATTGGTCGAATGACTCATGGTCATTGTTGCCTCTGCTGGGCGATGACACAGCAGGCCTTGTCTTCGTTCACAGGCTTTGTCTGTTTATGAGTTACATTCGTGCCATTAATGCCTCTGCACTCAGAATGGAGTGGGAGAATGATGGTTTTATTCTCTGTCCAGTGTTTGTTGTCATTTTGGCCAAATGTGTTCCATATATCCAGAATGTTTCTTAATTTTGTACATAGAGCAAAAAATAATTGAATTAGTTTATGTGTAGTAATCTTGTGTTTAGTGTTCTAAAAAAAACATTGGTTACACTTAATTTTGATAGTCCACTTTAGACATTCTACTAACTATAAATAACTTTGTTCACTAAAAATACATGTCCACTAACTTTCATTAATTTGCAACCATGTCAACTAACTGTCAATAAAGTATTAGGGGAGTCAACTGATATCAGTGATGACCCGCTGGCTTAGGAATAACAATGAGACAAGATATTGGTCATTTCTCAACCCAAAGGCTGCAGCCTCTGGAGGTCGCATTTGTAAGCTGCATACGTCATCAAGACTGTCTTATTTCAGAATATTAACAATTAAAAAATTTATTATTTTTCTTTCTTAATCATACATTGTTGTAATATGCTTATGACCTGCAAATGTAATACACCGGCTTGATGACATATGCAGCCTGCATATGCGACCTCCGGAGGCTGCAGCCTTCGGATTGAGAAAAGGCCATTCTCTCTTGATCTCTCAAGGTTGCCAAAAAGTATCTATCTGTGCTACCAGTACACCATCAAAATGCATCTTCAGCGTGGCTTGAAACATTATAACCCCAAAATAGTTCCTCATTTGTTGTTTCACCTTTTGAAGTGCTACAATAAACACGCACATAGGCGCCTTTCCCGTGGGTGCTCCGGGGCTCGTCTCAGCTCGACCACCCACCGAAATGGCTTGGTAACCTAAGCATTGCTTGACGTTGCGAGAAGCCCCCACATTGAACATGCCAGGGTTTCCCGCAAAAAAAAATATTTGCTGCACAAAAGGAGCATCTCGGAGAATGCACTCTACTTACTGTTAGCGGGCATGTGCGCCACACGGCCGAAATGAAAAAGACGTGGTCCGGAACGTCGATGTCTGGATGATAACTAGCCAGTTGATAAAACTTCTCGGAGAATAGCGTGGATGTGCTTCACACCGCGAGCGTGCACGCGTGCCACACGGCCGAAATGAGATGAAGACGTGGTCCGTCATGTCTGGAAGATAGCCAGTTGATAAAACGTGTCCATGAGAACTGTAAGTGGAGTAATGTTTTGGGTTTATTCAAGCCTGTCATTGTATTCGTCTATCGTTCTTGCAAATTTAAAGTAAGTTAGCTTGTGATTTTGATGTTTGAGCAGCCTGCTTGCTAGGTTTCAAGTGCCTGTTGATTAGATATAATTGTTGAGCGCTCTTGCTCACTTTATTTATATGCATTATTATAAATAAAGATAGAAACAGCACACATTTCCTTTCTGTTTAAATTAGGGATGCACCGAATCCAGGATTCGGATTCGGCCGAATACTGGGCTTTTTGACGGGGTTCGGATTCGGCCGAATCCTAGATTTTTTTTCCACCGAACCGAACCCTAGGCTTGCGCTACGCTGGTCGACGTAACGCGGCCGTTGATTACACACATCGGGTGCTGACGTGGAGATGAGCTTTTTCTTTCGGTGAGCCTTAGGGGCTGGACACACCAAAACTTTTAAACACAGCTGAAAACGCCTTGAGGACGCCAAATTCCAGCTGTTTTTCAGCCGAGCGCTTGGTAGCTGTGATGCTTCAGCTGTGAGCCGGTTGGTTGCTGTGGTAATCTCCCGCCCCTACTCCACTGTAATTGGACGGCCGTGTGAAACCTGACATTGACGAGCGGAGCTTCTCACTCAAAGTTAAATATAGTTTTCAGCGCGGAGCTGCTTGCTTCAGCAAAAAGGAGCGTGTCGCTACGCATCACTCTCATTATAAATAAAATGAAAAATACACTGCTGTGGACGTTGTTTACTTCATTAATGTGTTTTACTGTGTTAATGGAATAAGGATGCGAGTAGGATTCGGTATTCGGCTTCGGATTTGGCCGAATCTTAAACGGTGGATTCCGGATTCGGCCGAACCTAAAAAATCTGGATTCGGTGCATCCCTAGTTTAAATGTTAACAAACTGTAGCCTGACGTTGTAATACTCAATTCTAGTCAGAATTTTAGTCTGATACCGCTCCATTGGGCTATGATTATGGGGCGTGTCTCAACCGAAAAATCCCTCTGCACTCAATTGGATAGACCTATGACCAATCAGAGCAACAGAGTGTGTGACGTATGTTGAAATGGCGTCTTTTGCAGCCTGACCAAACTACTAGTTATTTCGCTACAATGACACTAACATTATGATTACACTAAGTCTGAGCATAGACAGTAAAAGAAATTGACACAGCGACCCCGTTGGATTCAACGGAGACAAGTGAAGGCAATTAGAAGCTCACACTTCCGGGGGGTCGAGCGTACTGCGCAGACTCAAACTGAGCTTGGTGACGTGAGCAACCTGTCTGACACTTGTAAGTCTTCTAATAGCTGTGCCAAGAGAAATCTGAATCACCCACCGAGTCTTGCAGAAACGGCAAGCGTGAACAGGAGTACATTTTGTAGGGATGGGCATTCGATTATATTTTTTTAGTCGATTGTCGGTAGAATTAACGATCGACTATTGATTAATCTTTAATATTTTATAATAAAAATATTTATTTAACTTTTATAATTCAAAAATGTTGAATACAAAAATACAGTGTGTTTTCCTCCATGAGACCATTATTACAAGATCACCTTGTGGCAGCCAGTTAAACTACATTTAGTTAGACAAATGGAACATATATGCGCTTGAATATGCGGTGCTCTAAAGCAGCGGAACCTTCAGCTGCAAGCCACATTCCTAAACAGAGACCTCATTTGTTCCAAAAAATCATGACCTCTTCATGATTATTTTTTTGAAATCAAAACACGGAAGGTCACAGATAACGGAGTATGGTGTCAAATACTGCACCCTGGTGGTAAAATGTTGAATTGCTGCCACATAGTGAAATTCATTTAATTGCTTCAAGACACGCGCTAGGCAACGCAACCTGCATTAGATAAAAAAAAGTATTCGATTAATCAATAACAAATTAACGTCATCGACTAAATTCTTAACGATCAATTATCGATCGTCGATTAATCATGCCCATCCCTAACATTTTGTATTAAGTATATTTAGTATTCTGATTAATTACTTTGTCATTTTGCATAGTATTTATTTAATTTAAGGTTTAACGCCAGTACGCCATATTCTACATGCGCTTCTCCTCCTGTCCATACGGTAATTTCTCTACTGTGCGACAGAGAGTCGCGTGGTTATGACGCAATCGTTAGCATAGTTTTACTAAAACTGCTTTTACTGGGCCATAACGTAAGATACAAGGTAATGGAGCCTTTTATACATTTTTGTGTTTCTTTAGAAATAATTGATGCACAAATTGAGTCTTTAAACGCCTCAGATGTAAAGTTATTCACTGTCAAAGTGACGCCAAAATGAATGGGAGTCAATGGAATGCTAAGAGCAGGTGGGGGTCCGCTAGCTAATGGCGGTGCCCAGTAGGGCTGTGCGATTTAGGGAAAAAATCTAATTGCTCTTTTTCTGCCAGGAATTGCGATTGCGATTCGATTTGCGATTAAATTTTGTAGCAGATGCAATGTGCATCTGCCTCTTTAGATGGTTAGATCTTACTGATACTGCTTATGGGTCTGGTGATTTAACTGTATTCTTATGTTTTTTTTTTGTTTTTTTTGTGAAAATAAGGAAACAAAAACAAAGAAATTAAGAATATAATTAACACTTCTTATTGTATGAAATGTAAAATGATCTTTAGCTTGGACTAACACTGACACAGTATTTAAATAAGTGGGTTCATTATAGCTGCAACTTTAACAACAATTTAAAATATTTAAATGGGTGACTGAGTTTTACTGAAAAGATTTGAATGCAAGTTTGTTTGTTTTTGTAAACAAAGAACTGTAATACTCAACTTCATAACTATCAAAATATTAAAAAGCTACATTTGGGATTTTTAAAACGAATATAAAATCCAAATGCGTTCAATGTCATGTCATTTCATTCAAGTGACATTAGCAACCCAGTTAAATGGTATTAGTTTGTTTTAAATAAGGAGCCAGGCTTGTAAGCATTGTTGGGCGTGTGTGTGTGTAAAACGCATCATCCGTTTTGAGAGACGCGGGCGTGAAGTCTTGCGATGCGGACTTGCGGAGACAGGCGTGAGTATTTAATAAGCATAGAGACACAGGCTGTGCGTGTGCGTCAAGTTTAAACACCTTGCCTGTTGTGGAAGACGCGCACGAAAAGTCTTGCGATGCGGACTTGCGGAGACAGGCGTGAGTATTTAATAAGCATAGAGACACAGGCTGTGCGTGTGCGTCAAGTTTAAACACCTTGTCTGTTGTGGAAGACGCACGCGCAAAGTCTTGCAATAGGGAAACGGGCGCGAGTATTTAACAAGCATTGAGAGACACGGGCTGCGCGCATGCTTTAAATTGAAACCCCTCGTCAGTTTAGGAAAAGCGCTGTTTTGGTTGACGTGCCTCTCACGGAGAAAGCACAGACATACTTGCGCTCGCTCAATTGGTTAGACTGTCACAAAGCCTCTCTGCATATTTCTCAAATCGCATCATATGGCATCCTTTCGCGATTTGCTAATCGCAACGTTGCACATCGCGATTGCGGTTCGATTTCGATTAATCACCCAGCCCTAGTGCCCAGGGCTGCTTCAATAAAATATGAAAACCTGCCCCCCTGAGTCTGAGTTGGCGAACGTACATCAACACCTACTATGTTTACAACGTTTCATTTATATCACAACATTAAGTATTTACTAGGTCATACAGTCAGACTATCTCTTACATTTTGTACGTTAGTTGAACTTCATCCACGACGATACCCATTACGCCTAGCATGTCCCTCCACTTATTCAGCAGCCACGATTCCGGGGGTTCCGAAAAGAAGCTGGCAACGACGCTAATTATATCAATCTCGTTGTGCACGCTGAGTTGCATCGCCGTGATACCCATTTCAGTTGCTTCTTTAACTTGGTCCTCCATAAGTGCGACCAAAGGAGAAACAACAATGACAATAGGGTTTTCATGTCCCGACTTCATAGCGACCATCGTAGCTAACGTTAGCTCGTTCACGTACGAAGGACGGCAAAAACATCTTTCCAATCAACAAATGCCTTGATCACATGTTTCTCTGTTCCTCTTTAAAATCAATGCTCTGTCGTTATCTTTTAGAACAGACTCAATGGCAGAATCCACACATCTGTATTCTCCAGCGCAGCCATTTAGTTGTAAACAGTTTCAACACATGCGCTCTTTGGTGATGTGGTTGATTACGTTACTGTTGATCATCTGTCCATCATCATATAAAGCCCGTTTGCTGCATTTATAAAGTGTGTGCACCTTTTACTCTGCCTTGGTTGCTATTTGATTGCGTCATCAAAAACGTTATTGTACACCGAAAATTCCATTATTAAATTTTTTTTGTGTTTTTGGACAAATAGTTTTGGTTGCTGAACATTCAGTTTATCGCTAATGTATAGCATAAGTGTCATATTTAGAAGTGGTTGGAGATAACAAGCTGTCATTTTTTCAGCTGCTTTTTCCTGACACATTTCAGAACATTTTGAAAATCAAACACCAGAAAGCATTATAAACAATCAGTCTAGTAAGTTTCTTCATTTGTTCTCCATCTAAATGGAATGTGATTTACAGCTTTGGCTGTTAGCTTTGGCTGTTACTAATGCAGGGCAGTGCTGTGATTCAGATTCTGGGCAGATGGATGGACAAAGTTTTGACAAACATCAGAGAAAGAAAATGTTTGTCAGCTGAGAGAGCATGCACGTCAGAAGAGAGAGAGAGAAAGAGAGCGAGAGCAAGAAAGAAGTCAACAAGGTTAAGGAGGATGTTTAAGACCAAACTACATCAGCTCATTTACTGTTAGTCTGACTAACCTCTGTCTCTCTCTCTCCTCCTCTCGCCCACTCGCTTGCTCTCTCTCTCTCTCTCCTTGTTCTTTCTATCTCCCCCCCCTCTCTCTCTCTCACCCTCTGTTCTTTATATATTATCCTGTACTCATTTCTTTCAATGTCTGTCTCTCTCTGCAGCCGCTTCTGGTATCGGAGAGAGGGGTAATGTGTAGTTGGACGAGAGTAGGACATGCCTTACGTGGACCGGCAGAACCGCATTTGCGGTTTCCTGGACATCGAGGATGTAGAGAACAGTGGCAAGTTCCTACGGCGGTATTTCATCTTGGATACGCAGCAGGGTAGTCTGGTCTGGTACATGGACAACCCACAGGTACCAGCATAAACTTCTACATAGGCTAATCATGTGATATTATACTCTTTAATGGGCTCTGCATTGCATTGTATTGTAAGTTTGAAGGCATTGCATTCTGGGTAATGAGATGTATATTTGTGTTCAGAGCTGCCATCTAGTGATATTGACTTTGTTTTTTAGAACCTACCAGTAGGTGCCAAACCCGTGGGTTCACTGAGTCTTCCCTACATATCCAAGGTAAGCACCTCTGTAAACACAGAATAACTTTTCACATATTTTGCCGTTTCTGCATTACCCTTGTTAGAAACATGCTACCACTAGTAATGAAAAACTACCATAGCTACGTAATAACATATTTGTAGATATGGTAGCATGATATTATTTTTTTTAATTACCCTGGCTGGAGTACAATATAAATGTGGCGGTACATGAATAAGAATATCAGACTGTATTAAGGTGTATATCAACATAATAAATGTTACTTTTTTGTAAGTGACCTACTGTAAATAATTAGTTGTTTGTGTGCAACATTGTTTTCACTTTATTTTCCATATGTTTAGGTCAGTGATGCCACTAAACAGAGGCCAAAGGCGGAGTACTGCTTTGGTAAGATTTTCTCACACATATACACCACATACAGTCATGATAATTGTTTACTAAATAACAAAACTCTAACTACAAGATTTTTCATTTTTGTGATGCCAAAGAAAGGTCAATATATGTGATATGTATCAGTTTAACATATTAAATGTTCAGTTTGCAAGCAAATTCAAAGTATGATTCAACCTAGGGCTTTGGTCATGAATGGTGATATACAACTAATATCTGTGTTTTCTATTAAGTGGACTAAATGTCAAAGTCTCGTGAGATGTCACAATCACATTTATTTAAGCAGCATATAATGAAAATATAATTGAAAGACAGATTTTTTATCTCTTTTTGAAAATATACAGCTGCACAACATGTGGGCTGGTTGGAAAGCTTATGTCCGACCTCAGTGTATATTTCTGGCAGAGCTTCTGTTAAAAAGGAGGGTCATGTCAGACCATACTGATATAGGACGGTATTTTCTCATCCCACTTGGAAAAAAATACATATATTACCAAAACTCAATATACCCGCTCAGCCCTATTTCATCCTTGCTCTGCGTGAATAATGAGTAGTTTATAATTCACTATGATTTGTTTTCTCTCAATCATGTCTTAAAAGTTGATTATATATTTTATTGGCTAAATGACTTATAGAAAAATCTGAATATTGAGCACTGCTTTTGTGATTCTGAGTAGGGCTTGTAATATTGTGTGGTGCTCCACTAAACAGTAGGCCTATATCCTTTACTCTTCTGTTCTCACTAGAAAGATTCAAGCATGTTCTCACGGGTTCTGTGTTGTTTAGCCTGTACCACGATTCAAGCATGTTCTCACGGGTTCTGTGTTGTTTAGCCTGTACCGTTCCTGAACTACACATGGTAGACTTCTGCACAGCATAAGTGGAAACAGGAAACAGTGGTCTGTTCGCTTGATAGATGTGTGTTGTAGAAAGGTGCTGTGTGTGCACATGGGCTTTTATAATCATAATGCAGGTGTTCTTCCTTACCACTTTGAACTTTATGATGGAGCATTAGACTTATGCACAATATTCCTAAGCCATCTAATAGCTTAGTGTGAGAAGAACACTAGAATTTATACATATACATGATTGGTCCATTGTTGGTGAACATTGTTTAGCTTTAAATGCAGCGAAGAAGACACTTTGGTCAAGTTGTTGAGGCTGGAAGAGAGGGATTTCTTGCGTCTGGTCTGGTGACTTGACTCATGTTTCAGCCTCATGAATATTTTTAAAGAGAAATTGTTATGCATGCACACACTCAGAAATACACATTAGGTTTAATCCATAGAAGGACACACAATGAGATAACTAGACACGAGTGTGACCTCTTGGTACAAGGCTGAACATTTCAGCGCAGCATAACACACAAAGGCATTTATTGTGCGGCACTGAATTCTAGCATTCACCTCTTCATCCCACCAAACATTCAGTGAATCAACAGACATCTCAGCTCTATTTTCCTTTAGCTTCTTACTTTAAATCTGATTCTCACAACCTGAATGAGTTTGTGAACTGAAACTATGGTAATCGTTGTGGCGTTGCTCATTTGGTATAGCATTATGTCAGCAGCGCATGGGTTGTGGGTTCAATTCCCAGGAAACATACTAATAAATTGTGTACTTTAAATGCAATGTAAGCTGCTTTGGTTAAAAGTGTCAGCCAAATGCATAAATCCACATGCAAGTGTGCTGTAATGCAGACTGTTTGTGTTAAATTCTCCCTGTGGGAATTTTTTATTGTTGTTTATGTGTGTTGTTTTTAATATGCTTTAAGACAAGCAATGTGCAAATTCATCATTCAACACCATTGCTGAGAAGTTTCTCCATAAAATTGGAGACAGTCTTATTCATGTTTAAAATCATCTTGGTTTCAAATGTCACAGACATGTAACCAATCACAACAGCACAGTCAAACATGTGGATCAGTAGTTTGAGTCATATATTATGTTTGGATGCCGCATAGACTCTGCGCTTATAAGGCTGGTGTGGTAACCGCAATCCCATATTCCCGCGCTACTGCCAAGCCAACCCTATTGATGACATCCAACCGCAACAACCGCGGTTTTCATGTTAACATCATGCCCTTCTTGTTATACATCATACATGTATAATAAAGGCTCTCCTGATTTTGCCAAGTGGTTGATGTCCCCAGGGCAACATTATGTTGACCCTGGGACAACATTTCAATCAACCAATCAGATTTCAGAAATAAGTTTACAGTTTGTTTTAGGTTAAGCTTAAAACCAGGATTAGCTGTTTCTAGACCATTGATTTTCACTTATCATGTCCCTCTGATTTTAGGGTTTGGTTAGTAAGGCTACTAGGCTATTCGTATATTTATAAATAATTTTCCAGCTCCCCTAGAGTTAAACATTTGATTTTTACCATTTGGGAATCCATTCAGCCGCTCTCCGGGTCTGGCGGTACCCCTTTTAGCATAGCTAAGCATAATCCATTGAATCTGATTAGACCATTAGCGCTCAAAAATAGCTGTAGTTACATCGTGTGATAAGACTGACAGTAAATAAAAGTTGCGATTTTTCTATACCGATATGCCTTGGAACTATACTCTCATTCTGGCGTAATAATCAAGGACTTTGCTGCCGTACCATGGTTGCAGCAGGTGCACTGATATTACACAGTGCCCGAAAATAGTCCCCTGCTATTGAAAGTTACCAATGGGACTATTCTGAGCGCTGCATAATATCATTGCACCGCAAAACGGTAAAAATTTAAATGACTAAAAATTATCTCTCCAACCTAATTTAGCCTAAATAAAGAGTCTTTTTTTATATATTATAGATACAGGTTAATTTATCTTCTAATTTATTATTGAAAATGCCTTATATTAATATGCATTGCCTTCTGCATTGCATTCATTTTGTACATTGTAATTTCATTAAGACACTGCTATATTCTGTATTGACCGTGGCTCTGTGAATTTTCAATTAGCCTAAATGATGTTCTTCGATTTGTTTTTTCAAAAAAGATATATTTATGTTTAGCTGTAGTATAGCTTGTGTTAATTTTTTTCTCATGAGGAGAAAGACATGTAGCACACTGCGTTCTACCTCACTGAACCTTGTTTTTTATTTGATAATAATTTTATTTTAATAATTTGGTAACCCTTTTTATTAGTTAACATGAACTAATAATGAACTGCACTTATACAGCATTTATTGATCTTTGTTAATGCTAATTTCAACAATTACTAATACTTTATTAAAATCTTGTTAATGTTAGTTAAAGGAACAGTATGTAAGAAATTTATATCAATTAATCATTAAATGGCTCTGAAATGTCACTAGACATTAAGAAATCATTTTCATTTCAAATACTCATATCACTCACAACAGCGGTCCGGCCAAGATATTGTCATTTAAAAAGTGGAGTTGCAGCCCTCAACTGATGTTTATGTTGTCGTTTGGTATATTGGCCACCAGCTGTGGTATTGCAGTACCAGTTTTAGCCACACGTTTTGTGATTGCAATACCAGTTTTGGCCACAATCCTACATACTGTTCCTTTAATGCATGACCAAACAATTAAAAGCTTAATTTCTATGAACTAACATTAACAAAGATGAACAAATACTGTAACAAATGTATTGCTCATAGTTTGTTCATGTTAGTTAATACATTAACTAATACTAACCAATGATCCTTATGGTAAGTGTTACCAATAATTTTAATAAATAAAAGCTGTAAAACCACATACCACGCTAGTAAGCAACGCAAAATCACTGCAAGGGAAATTCGTTTACTGCCCTAGGCGCTGAAACGGTTGCAGCACAGCTGGTTCTGCTCTGCTTCTGTGCTGTTTACACGTGCTACTCACATATGCAGGGTGAGTGCGGTAACCTGTTAACATCAGCGCTAAAAGATTTGTGCTGCCAAACGTGCAGTTCATATACGCATTGTGTGAAACCGAACTTAGCAGTTGTGTGTCTAAAACTGCCGAATGTAGCATCTATTTACTTGTATATCTATGGTCCGAGAAGATATGAAAGAGTAGAGGTCATAGATCCACGTATTCTACATGAGGCAAGCTGTTTTAAAGCATGAATGAATTACTGTGACAGGGAAACTTTTATATACTGTATGTATTTATGATGCTCAAAGATGAGTTTTAACCACTGATCTATATAAATGACTGGATTGCGTATAGAACGCTTAACGTAACAGCGTGAGATGAATCCAGCACAGAGTTCGAACGGCCATCTTGGTAAGCCCAACTGGCAGAGGGCGTCATTGACTTACATTCAAAATCATGATGTAAATTCACTCGGTTTACAGCGTATCAGTCACACAAAATTCACTTTTAGGATTTGTGTACGTAAATTAATTGTTAATTCTGATGTTATTTGCAATGTTTATGTTTTAATCGGGGAGGATAATGGATTTAAAAAAAAAAACGTTAAGGTGAGTGCGATGCTGCGTTATGTTAATTATACCAGTATAAATAAAGTTTTTTTGACATTAAGCTAATAGATCAACATTTCAGTTTAGTTTAGGTAGCTTCTAAAGAGATAAAAATTACATAACACAACAAATTATTTATTGCACATATGGTACAAAGCATGATTATTTATATAGATTTCAGTATGAGCACGTTTGTCATTAATACTAAATTTGCTGCGGTCTGTCCGCTGATCTGATACTGTAATGAAGATGAATGTATACTTACTGTGATGTTTTTTCATTAAAATCTGATACATCCATTGATTTAATAGAATGTTTGGGCATACCAATATGGCGGCACAGTGGTTTCACAATTGTGATGTCATGCGCAATCCAATCATTTATATAGATCAGTGGTTTTAACTGATAAAATTATTGACTCCAGGGAGACTTTAAGATGCTTTTGTGGTTCATGGCCATTTTTTGAACACCCTAAAGCTGTGCTCCTGCATTGGCATCACACCAATACTTCAGAATGCTCACATTCTGTCAATGAGAAATAAGGTTTATGGGAAATGAAGTTTAATATCTCTCTCTGTCTCTCTTTCTGTCTTTAGTCATAAATGCAGTAATGCGGAAGTATTTTCTTCAGGCTAATGATCAGCAGGATCTAGTGGATTGGGTCAACGCGCTCAACAATGCAACTAAAATCACAGTGAGTGCACACATGCTCAAAATGCAGTGTGACATACACCTGTATCCATGCCTTACAAAAATGTACCATGTTAAACCACAGTTTCTAAATGGGGGTAAAGCATGACAGAAGCAACCCCAAAGTCATGTTAGACAAACTGATACAAATTTTCATTTTGAAATCTGTTTATATTGACATAAGCATTCCACTTCAATTGTGGTAATAGGCAATAATATTTTTTTATAAAATTAAGAAGAGTGCAACAGCAAAAGAGTTTTTTTTTTTCACTCTCTGAGTGCACGTGGAGTCCCACACGTACATACACAAAGGAGGTTGAAAGTTACTCAACAGAACCCTGTCCTGTTGTTTTTTTTTTTTTTTTTTTTTGAGCTGTGCATTTCTCATCCTGATGGCTTTTCCTTTTACGAGTCACTTGGCTGACTAATGGGAAGTTGTATTGTTTGAATGACCCTCACCTCTGAGTCATCCCCACTTCAGAATTCCCTCACACATACATGCATATGTGCTCGCTCGCTCGCTCTCTCTCTCTGTGTGTGTGTCACTAATGTATCACACTTCCACATGCAGTGGCAGGAAGCACTCTCACTGTACTCCAGGCACTGGCCTGATGGATTAAAGGAAACTCCATAAACCTTTGTTGAGTTTCACAATCGATTGTTAATTCATGTGTGCTTTATTCATGTTTAAAACGTACTTTTTCCTTTTCTTTCTTTCTTTAAGGTACCCAAGTCCTCTGATGGGGTTCAGGCTGAGAGTCAGAGGTTGGCGTCTAATGGCAACAAGAAACAGGGCCCGTACAAAACGGAAATTATTGCAGGAGTGGCTGTTGTCACACCAACACAGGTACTTTAAATCACTTAGAAGAATGGTATTAATACTTATTACACGGCTCTCTGGAATGCTTGATTCTGATTGGTCAGTTGAGACATTTGCAGGTTCGTTCTTTTCAAATAATAACCGCTCCAAAATAATAACGCATAGCCGGACTACTTTCACGAGTAAAATCGCTCCGCGCCAATAAAGATCAATAAAGATTACTGTCTGTTTGGCGCCATCTTGTGACAAACACTCGACAACCACGACAAGACACAGACAGCTTACTGAGACTGAACTTGACAAAATAGAGCATGACAGCTACGAAGAAAAAAATGGAGACAGACAAGTATGAAGCAGAGGATCTTAATAAGGTATTACGATCATTTTATGCATCTGTGCAAAGTTTCGCGGAAGGATAAAAATGTTAATTTAAAACAAATATGCCAATAAAATGTTTCAAATTCATATTCATGTCCAGTTTTTCTTCTTATGTGGTAAGTAGCCGTGTAATAAGCGGGATAAGGCAGCCGGTAGTTATTGGGAAATAAGCCCCTTCAGTGTGATACAAGACCCTCCGCTTCGCGTCGGGTCCTGATCACACTGTCGGGGCTTATTTCCCAATAACTACCGGCTGCCTCTACATTATCCCTTACAAAACACTTGCTGGTAATGCAGTACATTTAGGGTCACCAATCAAGTATGTAGCCCCTGCTCACATTTTGTCAATGAGAAATAGGGTCAATAGCAATTTCACATTTCTTGAACAGCAATGTCAGGGGTGAATGATATGTGCATGACAAATTACTTATTCCAAATTAACATACAGTTCATTGTACCCTTGTTGTTTTATATTTTGGAAAAATAACACCTTAAATACACAGTTTCCTGTTCAAATGCAAAACCCTCTAAGTTTGTCATAAATGAGCTTTTTTTAGGGATGTCCTGCTACAACTTTTTTTCTTTTTCGATCCGATTCCAGAATATTGAGTAGGGATGCACGATACCACTTTTTTGGAGTACGAGTACTTGCATTTCAGTACTTGCCAATACCGATACCGAGTACTTAATAAAAAACATGATTTAAATTTACAGGTAACAGCTTTAGTCATATAATTTAAAAAAAACAAGGGACCAGTTTTCCAGTTTGTTGTAAACTCTGCCTCTTAGGACAACACAAGAGGCATTAACCCCTTACACGCCGAGTACTTTAGAAAATGTGGTATCGAGGTCGATACCAGTATCGGTATCGTTGCTTCCCTAATATTGAGTATTAGCCGATACCTGCCAATAATTTTAAATGTTAAAAACAATCATTAAAAATGATTTACAAGTAAGGTGTCACAACTTCGATTTTAAATCGAAATCGATCGAAATTAAGTCACCACCTTGAACTTCGAATAAAAAAATTGAATCGTCAATGCTGCCACGCCCCCATGTCACCTTCGGTCGGCTTGCCAAGCTTTTGTAGTGTAAACGCACACATGTGGTTAAATGTGTTCAAACAGCCTTCTCTCCGCCCATTTATCTAATCTGATGAATGTTTTTGTCACAGTGGTTTTGTCAATTGTCTTTTCTGACTTTTGGTGCGAACACACGGTTAGCCTTTCATTGATAAAACTAAAGCGGCTGATCTCCGCAGTTTCATTTTGCAAGCGTGTGAAAGTTGCGCGATCTTATTACATCAATTGTGCTGAAAATTCAGAGAAACCTCTAACATATGTATGTACAAAACACTGTGCAGCATGTTTACTAACAACACAAGCAGGGGACTCCGACATAATAGTTTGCGTCCATATAAACTCATCAATACTCCCGCTCATGTTTAAATGACCAGATGCATTGCAAAGTGCTGACAGGAATGTTCATCTGACAGGAAGTTTCGTTTTATCAGGTATGTGCATGTACCATATTTTTCCACTGGCAGCACAACTAACATGGCATCTCTGGGTTCAAGGTCATAGCATTTTTTTGTGCTTTCAAAAAAAAGGTAAAAATCGAAAATGTAACCAAATTGAGGATTTGGAGAATCGTGACACCCCTATTTACAAGTTACAAGGAAATTAGTAATTATAAATCATGGCAGTGTTTAGGAGATAACAGGTACATTTGAGCAAATAAGTATGCTTGATATATTTTACAGTCTTTTCGTGAACTTAAATATCTTTAAATGTGTGTTTGCTCCTTCAAATAAAGCTATCAAGTGTATTGAGAAGACTTTAAATATAATGCATAAAAACGTTTATGGTGCTTTTATAATACTTTGTCCTTTTAATAGCTTGGCAGTAACAACGAAGACTAATGCACAGTATCGGAATTGGAGTGGTCCTGGATTCAATATTCAATCCAGCCAAAAAGCCCGGATCGTCCCCAATGCGATCCAAAATATCGGATCGGGACATCCCTACTTTTTTTTAATAAAGCTTTAATGTTTAGGTTCAGTAATTTTACTTTAATGGAAATGAAAAGGTTATTAGTCAGTAATTGAATTACCTTATTTTCACAAATGTCACTTTAGTCATTTCATTGAAATTTAAAATATTTGACGCTTCAAAGAAAATATTTAGGCATACAACTTCTTTTCATGTCAGAGTCTGCAAAGTTATGTTTTGCTGTGGCCATCATGAAGAGTTTGTCTTTATATCTCTCTTTTTGCAGGACGGAGAGGGGGGACACGGGGTTGCAGGAGAGAAGATGGCCTTGAGGAAGACTCCCCAGCACAGTAGAGTAGCACAGGATCACAGCGCGATTAAAGCAGGATTCTGCGTCAAACAGGGTGCACTGGTGAGTTCAAAGAATTTTTATTGTAAAATGAGAATTTGATTTGTTTGAGAATTGAAATATTGTATGAGGGTTTCATCCATTTTCCACAATTTTCATCCATTTTGGATCTGTCTTTAGATGAAAACCTGGAAACGGAGATATTTTGTTCTGGAGCAGAACTCCATGAGTTACTTCAAGTCTGAGCTGGTATGTTTTGTATTCTATGGCAGTAATATTTATTATTAACTGAATGCTCCTCAGTGCTGCGTGTGCTGTCATTCCTGTATCTTAACAGATGGTCTGAAAAACAAAAGATAAGTTTATTAATCATATTAAATAGTTCCTATTTTAAATTTTGTTCACCTTGACTTTGAGGCTGAAAGGGTGTTTATAATTATCAGTTGATTTGTAACAGCTTCTGTTACAGTATGTCAGATGGTGTCAGATTCCTGGTTTCTAAAATGAATAAACGTAATGTGAATTGTGTAGTTTACTGTGCCACTAGTTTTTTTTATCTGAACTAAAGCTAAAGCAAATACCAGTGTTCTGCCTCAACATGAACTGCACTATGCCTGTGAAATTCCAAGCTTCTGCCAGTTGTGTGATTTAAGTGTGTGTGTTTGTTTCTGTGTATTAGCTAATAATAATCTTTTAAAAGGCAAAAATTGTTTAAATGCCATCTCTGATAAATTTACCTGTTGACTTCAGATTGCCTGGTTGGCTCTTTATTAGTATAGAGTCAGAGCGCAGCGCGTCATAACCTGAAAACCACGCCCACCGGGGGGAAAACAATCCAACCATCTCCATTGACTTTGTATTTCAAGAGGCCGCCTCCTTGTCATTTCTGGCTTATAACAAAAACAGAATAATGCCTAAAAGCTGCTTTCTGACAATATTTACAGCTAACAAGCCAAAGAACCCAGAAATAAGTTTTTATAAAACATTGTGCGTGGTACATTTCACATTAGGTCACACTCCGTTTACAGCTGTATTTAGCATCGTCGACTTACGATCCAATCAGCCAAAACACATCTTAATACCAGGTTTAAACAGGGCTATTATATATTTTTCTCTTCATGTTTTTATCTTTTAGGAGAAAGATCCTTTACGAATTATTTCTCTGAAGGAGGTGCATAAGGTGCAGGAATGCAAACACAGGTACAACACACAGTCAACAGTCTTGCTTTGATTTTGTCAGGTTGTTTTAATAAGACCTATATTTACAACAAATGTGTAGATTTAATATTAAACAAATTTTCTTTATATTTTTAGTGAAATAATGATGCGAGACAACCTTTTCGAAGTTGTAACAACCTCCAGAACATTTTATATCCAGGTGAGGTGTTCCGGCTTCCCCCCTCTTTTTTTTTGCTTTAAATATTCAATGTACTTTCCAAATATGTTAGGACAGGGTTCAAGTAGGCTTTTTCCTTTTGTAAAATATAGCTTGATCATTTTATTTTGTGTAATTTACTTTTGTGAGATATCTTGCACTGATTTAAAATTAAAAACCACTCTGACCAAAGCAGCTTCATGGCTTCTGACAGCAACCCACAATACACAAATATTGTGCTGACCAGTTTTACACGGGCTAGCGCTACAGTATTTGCATTTTCTAGATTTTTCCATTGTTCTTTTTTAGGCTGATAGCCCAGAGGAGATGCACAGCTGGATCAAGGCTATTTCAGGAGCCATCGTGGCTCAAAGGGGCCCGGGCCGATCCGCAGCCTCTGTATGTACACATACATTTACATCAGCCTGCTGATGCACAAACATACACGCAACTGAACATATACACATTGCCGCTTTGCCTATGAGCAAAACAACAGACTATGAATGCATGAACCTGGCTGAAAATCTAGCTTTTTATGTATTCAGTCTTAGTGGTTTATCTTTAAAATTTAAGCAAACGTGCGCTGTTTTTCCTTGTCTCGCTATTTCTCTTTGTCACACATGCACAAACGCACACCCAAAAAGGTAAAAATAACCTGACTGCAGTGGTTTGGGTTTAAGATTGGTGATGGTGTTTAGTATATAAGTCTAAAAATAGAGAGTTCACTTACATGTGTGGGGTATAATCTGTTTAGTAGTTTCTCTCGCGCTTTCTCTCTCTCTTTTCCTCTCCACCTACAGGTCTAAAAAGTATTTGAATCCTTAAGCCACACTAAAATGTGCTGTCATTGTATTCCACAGTTTAAATGATCAGTTCAAGTGGCTTTTAAGACACCAAGCACAAGCAAAATTGTCAAGATAACAAAAAAAAAAAATACAGACATTTATTAGCCGTTCTGGTCCATAACGTTGTAGACATCGTGCCAATATAGGGCACATTATACCACGGGGCTGTTGAATGCTTTATTCTGATTGGTTGAGAGATGTTTCACTTTTCATTTTTTAATAAACGCATACCCGACCTGTCAAATGTCTTAAAATAACCACCAGAGCAATGTCTCTGCGTAATAATGGACCCCGGTCCTTTGAATTATTAGAAAATATTTTTTTTTATAATTCAATGGCCAGTCGACAATTATACCTTACGTACCATCTCGAGGTAGTTTTCCTATTTTATTCCCCTTTCTTCTCTACCAATGCTTTTTGTCTATTTAATGTGTTGTCAAATAACAGCCAAAGCCATTCTACATTTGCTTGCAGATGCCACTATATTTGGTGATTTACTGTCTAATGCTATGACTTCCTAAATTGAAGTGTGGTTAAGTATCAGAATACTTTTCTGGGCCACTGGTCTTCCTCTAATGTAGCTTTGCACTGTTGTTTCAGATGCGTCAGGCCAGAAGGCATTCAAGCCCTTGTATTCAGAGGTACACGCCACGTGTCACTCAAGGCAGCACGTATGTGAGCTCCGCCCCCTTGACCCGCCCACTTTTTCCTCTTCCCTGCTTCGCTTTAGAGGCGCTAACGCAAACACACGCGGACATACGAGCTTATACTCTTCCACTTCGCTCTAAGGAATCACTAACTTCACGCGCACACCTAACTTCTCCAGAGCATCTCTCCGCTTGGGTGCTGCTCAAATAATAAATAAACCGTCCGTACCAGGATACATGATTTTCCTGCTGACTTTACCTGTTAATTGTCTCGTTTTACCTTCCTCATCTGTTTTTCCAGGTTGCTCCCTCATTTAAACTAATTATTATGTTAATATTGACGCCCTTCTTCATGTCATATGCTTCTGCCTCTCTGCCAGCCCACTGCAGTCTCTTTCACATCCAACACGCATGTTTAATATATCTCAAATATGCTGCGTTCAAATGTGGTTCATGACATTCATTACGGATGTGTTTCTTTCACCCTATTAAATCATGCAGCAAAATACTATAAGGATTTATAGATTTAACCTTCATTTCCCAACCTTAATGCTATTTACTTCTATTGGTGCACATCATTTTTAAACCTCACAGATGTATACAGTTTTTTTATGCGTGTCTCTGTTGTTGTTGTTGTTGTTATTTTTTTGTGTGTTCCCTGTATTTCCCATTACTGATCTAAAATCTGGGTTAGTGTATTAGTTTATGTTACTGCAATTGTTAAAACCCGACTGAAGTGATTTCGTTCATTTTTTTTCACATAAAATCATTCTCTATGGATTAAAGAAACATTTGGTGAAATATCACCTTCATATTTAATACTGACTAAGTAAGGCCATGTTAGAGCTGTAATCGGTCCTTAAAAGTTAGGCCCGAAATGACCGGAGCCCGACAGAATTGAAACAAAGAAATAAAAGAAGTCATGTGTAACATCTCATTCTAAATAGGCCTATGCAATACACTATACATAGGCCAACATGCCAATAAAAACAATTATTTCTTAACGAATTAAATTAAGATAATACATTCTGAATTAAGATGGGTATTTGGTAATAACGAAATTAAGATAAAGGCTCCGCGGGATTTGCTTCGGCACTTCTCTCCATCAATGCCAACATAAGTCTAAATTATGTATTAACTATGACTCAATTAATATTTATTTATACATTGAAAAACATTTACTTACCAAGATTAGGCTACATGTTTTTGTTGAGGAAAATTATTAAATCCACTTTAAATGCCTTCAGCACTGTCCTGCACTTGATAGTGCATCCAGCAGCATTGAACTTGACCGCTCATTTACCGCGCAAAGCCGGAGCGCAAGCCCGGCCCGAGCCCGTGTAAAATGTTAAAAATGAAGCCAAGATCTTCAGCTCTAATCCATGTCAAAAATTGATGGATTTTATTCTCAGAAAGTCATGTTTTTGAGATTTTCTGATTTAAAAATAAGCTTATATTTAACCCTTCATCACAATTGAACCACAATTTGCCTGTCCATCTGTCATATACCACGTAAAAGCTGAGATTCTCCTTATTTTTTAGATTATTTTTGTCTTATTTTGAATAACTTTAAAGTGCACCTATTTCATTGCTAAAAAACATTTTTATTTTGTGTATTTGGTGTAATGCAATGCATTTGCGTGGTTTATGGTTAAAATTGTCAACATACCGTACATTTTTGTTGTCAACATACCGTCAACATACCGTACATTTTTGTAGCTCCAGATTTCACTCTCTTCCTGAAACGCTCGGATTTAAAAAGCCGTGTGTCCCTGATTGGCCAGCTATTGTGTACATTGTGATTAGTTGGAATGCCTCTGACGTCAGCCGGAAATGTGATGCTCCTTACCATGTTTGAAAGATTTACGCACAGTGCAATGCTAACAGGAGTTAATTTACAGGCTGTGAGTACAAGCGGGAGGAATTATGATAATGTCGGTCTTGTCTACATCACCAATCCCAGGAAGTAAACTGTTGCCTACAATCCGTGTGTTGTTTACTTTGGAAACGATAACTCGCTTTATCGTTTACTTTGGGGTATTTACCTTTTGCATATCGTAAACGTACTAATACACACCAACGGATATCTTAAATCGTGAATCGGACCATTGGTGCCCTTTAAGTCATCTTGAGGCCCCCTTGGAAAGCTGTTGAGGTCCCCCTGGGTGAGAAACAATGGTGTAGTGGGCAGTGCTCCGACATATGGTGCAGACGCACTTTCGGCAGCCTGGCGAGATCACATATGTCTGTGCTTTCTCATACAACATCTTGGCTAAGGAACCTTTAACTGAATGGTTAAATGGAACCTATGTGGAACCAAAAACTATTTGCTATGCTATTGTATCGCTGTAGTGTGAGAATTTCAAAATTTCATAGTAATGACTATATCACCATTATGTTCTTAAGACAGCATTTATTTTGAGCAAAACTGGGTGTTTCATGTTATCCCAGAATTATGTACATCATTTTTTCATTTAAAAAAGGATTTTAAAGGATTTTTTTCCCCGTTCTTTCTGTGTTTTTGAAGCTTTGATTGTATTTACAGTGCGCAATATAACATGTTCATGTTTCCTGTGTGAAAAAACGCGGTATTTTTCATAAAATGTACTTATCTGTATACCGCTGTTTTCACTGTCCTAAAAACGGACTGATGTCTTCTTTGTTCTATGAAGTCCCTCCTTCAGAAATACGTAATGAGCTCTGATTGTGTAGTTGGTTTGATGTGTTGTGATTCGACAGCAGCTTAGCTTAGCAAAGCCGTTTGAGCTTAGCTGGCGACTGACGTATTTCTGTGGGCGGAGTTTAGTTTTATTGACGTCATTCGGGATAGAGGGCTGTAGTCCAAACCGGCCTTTCACTGTAGGCTTTTAAAGGGGACTTCTGTTAAAGAAAATACATCGCTTGGCATTTAACTTTGAGCTTTTACAGGTATTATTTATGCTCTAACAGCAACATTACGCACTTACTAAAGTTTCAAAAGTGTGATCAAGTGACCAGTGTCTGGTGGTCTCTTAATTTAGGCCCTCATTTTGTGTGGCTTACGCCTAATGCTTAAGAATTCAGCTATAACTTAATTTTAATCTCTCTCCCTCACTTCCATTTCTTATTTTCATTCTTATTTCTGTGTTGTCTATCACTCTTTTTTTGTATTTTTCTCTCTCTGCCTTCTTTTTTCCTCTTTGCTGCTCACATTCTCCCATGTTCATCTTCTGTTTTCCAGTGAGGGAGACAGCTGGGCTTTCTGAATACTAACACTTCTCATCTGGTGCTCTGCTGCTGGTGCCCTGGTACCTCTGATATTCTTCTGCTTTCTTAAACCTAAATGTTCTTCTTACAGCTGAGACTGCTCTCAAATCATTACTGTACCGCATACACCTTAATGCAGATGTTTTGTCTCATTTACCTTAATCACAGTTGTAATTTCTAATCCTGTTGAGTCCTGTAACAAACTGTAACAATGCCACCTTATTCAGACCAGAACCTTAAACAGCTGGTCTGTACCTTTTCTGTATTGACTTTAATGTATCTGTTCTATTTTCTCTCTGCCTTGTCCAGGAGCACATTGTTGGCAGTTCCTGTTTCTATCGCCAGCACGCGGGTCACATCGGCCCCTGTGCGCCCAGCCCTGCCGTGTCAGGTTCCACGAGGGCTGGCATGGGACAGCGAACACTTCATGAGCCTGCTGCCCTTGCCCCGCCCACACGCCCGCCTGTCACTGCAAGAAACCCGCCTCTCCAAGTGACACACGAATCGCCCTGGCGCCGCCGCAGCAGCTTCGGGATGTGCGACGCGTCCTCGCTGAAACCTGACTCGGATTGTGCGGATCTGCCTGTCAGTGAAGTCTGACAGTTCAAACTTTTACCTCTGGCCCAAATACCCAACTGGATCCAAACTGACTGGATGTAACCTGTCGACCAAGTTCAAAATCATAAAACAGGCGGAAAATCGTTTTCTTCTGAGTCATGTAGGTCAGAAATTAAGACTAGGGTACAACACTACAACAAACACCAAAGGTTCTTTAAAGTAACTCCTGCTCTTTAAGCTTCTATTCACTTCTTTTCTGCATTGACACAAGAAAGTAGCAGAAAGTAAGGAAGAAATGAATGGAATATTTAAAGGCAAACCGGGAGAAATAATGAACTTTGTTCTTGTTATGGACACCTGAAAAGAATAAACACATATGGGAATATGTTGGAGGGCTGTGTCTCAACTGTGACTAAATGGATGAAGATTCTTATCCTAACCACAGATGGGGAGGGGAAGCGTTTGATTTAGTGCTCCAGTCCAAAAATTCCCAAAAGTTTCCGGACGTTCTCTTGTATTTTTTTCTGTACAGCATTCTATTTTCTCTTTTATGTACTGTTAATGTGACTAACTATTCCTGTGGACTAAGCTGGGGTTTATTTTGACTGACAGTCTATTTACCTTTATTTTATTCAAACGTATACATTGGTATGGGTGAATTCTTGTAACTGTAATTCTTGTTTGTGTCCACTAAACATTTGTGGATATAATCCACAGGTTTTTAAATAATTTAATAGGCTTTATACAGTAGACAGTGCATTGATGCTGTGTAATTGTTAAGGTCCTTGTTATATAGTGGCCATTTGCCTTTTATTGTATGATTGTATTTGTGTGTGCGTGCGTGTGTGTGTGTATGTGTGGTTCCTCTGCTTTTGAATTGTTCATATTGTTGCCTTGTGTGTTATAGGGATTTAAATATGACTACTATGCCTGTTGACAAAATGCTTTTCAGTGTGTTTTATATCATTGCACTGTGATCCGTGTCCCTCTGTGTCACCTGAGTTACCTGCTAAGGTCCTAAAAGGCTGTCTAAAGCAGTGCCTGTGCCTTTAACTATTAGAGGTCTGGCAATTTTAGCCCTTTTCTTTTTTTCTGTAACAGTTTTAATATTGTTGGTTTGTATTATTTATTATAAGAACATGACAAGGCAATAAACCTGTTCTAAACTTATCCAGTTGAGTAATATGGTGTTTTAAGTTTCTATGACTTTCAAGACATTGGTGTGATATTTAATAGGTTATTAATGGAATTGGGTTTTGTTGAGCACAATACAAAACAACAGCATTGGGTGTCTTATGCTTTAAAAGAACTTAATACATAATGAGGACTCAAACATTGTATTAAGCAAATTCATTAAGTGCTATTCTTTTGTTATAAGATTTTAACAGTACCCAATAAGAACATGTTACAACTGTTGCTGTACTGCCTATTTCTTCCCAGCAGGAATGTTACAGTATAAGGGATCCAGGACTATTTAATTATTAAATTGTCTGTTAATGAAAAAGGAGACTTTATCGCCCCCTTTTGGATGTTGGAAAGTATTGTAGATATTCACCTACTTATTGACTCTCTGAAAACATCTATTAAACCACAGTGAACAACTAGTCAACGATCATTTAGGCATTTTTACATTTAGCAGATGCTTTTTTCCAAAAATTTGTGAAGCAATTTTTCTTCTGGAGGCAATTATACAAAAAGTGCTTTTACTGAGTTATTAGTTTTTACAATTTTGAAACAATACTTGTTGAGAGAATTTTTTTTTGATGACTCATTAGTAACTCATTAAATAAGATGACTCATTAATTGAAATACTATACATTAGGTCATTTAACCTTACTTGCAAGTTATTATTGGTCTTATAGCATGTTAAGCTGTCAAAATACAACCACGTCCTGTGTGTTTCATGTAAACTTTCAATGAGGATGTGATGTCACTGGCTATTACACCGTGACAGCTGTGGTGTCAGCTGGGGTTAATGTTGTTAAAGCTGTTGAAGTTTCATAAGTGGTTTGCCGTTTTTTGTAACATCACAAACAAAGTACTCCAACTTTATCTCTAGCCCTTCCTATACACTTTAAAAGCTTACACAAGTGGATCAACTCTTTATTAGGATATTCAAAAAATTTATTTAATTTTTATAAGTCAATATTCGCATTTACTCTTATTATTTAATATTCAACTTAAATGAATAATCACATAGGTTTCTTCTAGTTACCTCTGCGTTGGTTTTGCAATGATTTACAGTGCTTTATAATCTAAAAAATGCTAATGTAACTAAATCATCAGTAAGAAGAACTGTCCAACGTATGGCATCACTATATAAACCTTTATTTTTAAAGGGATAGTTCATCCAAAAATGAAATTCTGTCAACATTTACTCTCATGTTGTTACAAACCTGTATAACTTTTTTTTCTGATCAAGGAATCATTTTGAGGAATGTTTAAAAAAACAAATCGATCATCAGCCCCATTTACTTCCATAGTATGATAAAAGAATACTACAAAAGTGAATGGAGCTCATGGTCCTGAAAATATCTTCCTTTGTGGTCACCAGAAAGAAAACTATAAAGATATGTAGCATCATGACAGAATTTTTGTTTTTGTGTGAACTATCCCTTTAAGAGTCTACTTAACCACAAAAACAATATGTAACAATATTCAGGCCAGGGCCCACACCCACAACTACAATGGTCCAAGAGTCTGTTTTTTGACTAATTTGTTGTTTTTACATTTTACAAACACAGCATAATTGCATGCCTACTAGCATCTCATTTTTGTGTGCCAAAAAGAACTACGTGCCACATTATTGGCCTATAAAATGCTTGCACTCACCCCCACCTTTGAATCTTTCAGTCCATGTTTTACCACAAAAATGGTTATCAGGGTTAATCAAGTTGTAAGTTGACCAGACCAGCATGTAAACAATGTTGGGTTATTTTCAACCCAGTGTTGGGTCAAAAAGAGACAAACCCAACCCGAGTTGTAATTTAATCTGGTTCTTTCAACCCATTGTTGGGTGAACAAATACACGTTTTTGGAAGGGGGGTTAATTTAACCTAACGGCTGGATTTGTCCTTTCTTGACCCAATGCTATGTTGAAAATAACTAGCTTTTTTCAGAGTGTGCTGTTTCCTTTTTTTTTTTTTTGCTAATTTTTTTTTGTTTGTGGTAAAACACTCTTTACCCAAAGCCTTATCTGTGTTAAACTTTATGCCAATCGAAGATGGCTTATGAAAATTAATGATTCTTGACAGCCCTACTGAAAAATCCAGCTAAAGACCAGCATAAGCTGGTAATCTGGTTTTAGCTGGTCTCCCAGCTTGGTTTTAGCTAGTATTGCTAGTGTAGCAAGCTGGTCTAGATGTGTTTTGGTCACTTTTTATGCTGGTCTAGCTGGTCAGGCTGTAAGATCATCTGACCCACCAGCTTGGCTAACTTTGCCAGGCTGGGAGGACCAGCTTAAACCAGCTACTCCCACCTTTAACCAGCTACCAGCTGGATTTTTCAGTAGGGAGGTTAATGTTTAATACCAGTCTCTGTCTCTAATCTATTGGTGGGATGTTATCTGGTGGATGGGGACCAATACAGCACTAGCCTATTTAATATTACTGGAAGAAGGCCCAAAAACACAACATTTTGTAATGGATTTAATAGTAAACAGCTGATATTTCATAATGGATTGTAATGGAAACCATTAGAATATGCCAAGTTCTTAAGGATAGGCTACGCGGCTCTGATGACACATAATTTTGAAGAGTGTTCCAACATTCAGTCCAATCGCAGCGCTTGTTGGCATTGTGTGTTAAGTGTGCGCGCATTTATAAACGCTGCGCCAGCAGAAAAGCAGAAGACGCGCATTGTGCTCGCAACCGCCGCTCACCAATTTACAGCACTCGGTCCAAAGATTTTTCCTGCTTGGATGCAGCTCTGTCGCTCGCCTGACAGATTATTCCATACTTTTCCCTATCTTTATATCCTATATTTGCATTCCTTATTCATCCGACGAGGCTGAATTATGATTTGGGTAACTTTGTTTTGCATCTGCGTCTTACCGTCGTTGCAAGCCGACAGTAGTAAACGTTATGTGGTCGGCGGCTGTCCGAGTCTCTGCGATAAGTCCATGTGCCCGACGATGCCGAAAGACTGTAAGACGGGACAGGTGATGGATCACTGTAACTGCTGCATGGTGTGCGCTTCTGGGGAGGGCGAAGCGTGCGGCGGAGTGGGTAAGCTGGGGGACCCGGTGTGTGGAGAGGGTTTGAAGTGCTCCGTTACCGGAGGAGTGGGGTACTCCGCCACCGTCAGGAGGAGAGGGAAAAACGGAGTCTGCGTGTGCAAGAGCAGCGACCCGGTGTGTGGCAGTGATGGGGTCTCGTATGATAACATCTGCGAGCTGAAGCGGGTCAGTAACCGGGCGCAGAGTGTGCAGCAGCCGCCGGTGCTTTTCATACAGCGGGGAGCGTGTGGGACCGGTGAGTAATGTACCAAAAAAAGACATTAAACACTTAAACACTTTACCTGTGTTTATTAAATGTGGTCTGTGCACATTGCGAGTTACTTTTACATAATAATAAGTCCTTACACAGCCACATAAAACGTATTTTATAGCTCTGCAAAAAAAAAAAAAATAATAATAATAAAACGAGACAGAAATCTTAATGTGAACTGCCTATAGGGTATAATGGAAATTTTATTGATATTAATGAAAACTATAAAGGTCTCTGCTGGTAATGTGTTGGCATCTGGTGTGATGTTATATCTGGCTGATGAGGGCCACCAACACCAATAAATCCTAAGGTTATAAGACCCCAAACATTTTGTAATGTTTTTAATGGTTCGAATACAATTCTGATAGATAGATAGATAGATAGATAGATAGATAGATAGATAGATAGATAGATAGATAGATAGATAGATAGATAGATAGATAGATAGATAGAGTAAGGGGGATAAGTGCACGTGAGGGGAAGAGATGGTTGTTAAATGGATGAAGAGAGAGAAACTCCAGATGTTGGCAGCTGACTTCAGACAACATCTTTGCCGCGTGGTATTTTCATCATGGCCCCAAATCATCTGCCAAAACGATGCAACCCATTTTGTTCACCATTAACTTTGCCACACATTTCAAATGCTGTAAGGTTTGTTTCTTCAGCATGGGGGTCATTTTTGCTCTCATTAAATTAACATTTAATTTATGCATTTGGCAGATGCTTTTATCCAAAAGCGCCATTCATTTTAACTGTCCCATAATGTATAAAAATCATTTATTGCTTATACACAAACACTTTCTGACATATAAGGGCTCTGTATCAGATCTATTGTAAATGGACAAAACCGGAAAAGCACATTTTGTTTATTTATGTGTGTGTGTGTGTCCCCAAAATATACTGTTGTTTCACTTTCCAAAATGATCCGTTCCACTTCTTTATTGGTTCATATTTGTGTGAGACAACAGAACTGCTCAGTGGAGCAGAATTTGAGCCGACACAGTGCTTGCTTTTATTGAGATTAATTGATTTAGCCTTTTTGCAGGTATATTTTATATCTTTGTGCATGAGTTGAAATGAAGTCTCTCTTTATCTACCCCTCTTGTGTCTCTATTGTTCTTACTGAAAGACTGTCAATGTATTTGTTTTTGGCAGACCGTTAAACTGTGGCTGTAAAATGATAGTCTTGGCCCTGATAGGAAGGATTGGACAGCAACAATCTTGGACACACTTATATGCAAGCATAAACTCATAACATCAGCTGCTGAGGAAAAGATAAAAGTTCCAACACTCCAAACTATTGTGAGGACAGAGGATATGTTTGGCATAAAAGTTGAAATAGCCTATCCATTTTGGCCAAATAAATGTTGTAAGCAATGTGCCAAGCTGTGAGAGGTCTGTGGGTTCCAAGTTCTTGCCTCAATTTAAGAAAACATAATGTGGGCGTATGGTGTCATTTGCATCTGGATCTTAAGTCCTGCCTGCATCTTAACACACTTTTTAGCTGACTGCAGATGTAGGTCAAATTGTGACTCTTATAGGTTTGTTAGGAAGCATTTGACTGTAGAGCGGAAAAAATCAGAGAGAAACTCAAGCAAACACTCACATGCAACACTTAAACGTTAGTCTGTTTGGGGTTTTAAATGTTTGTGATTGAGGGATAAAAGCTGCTCGCCCGAGGAGGATAATGGGAGTGACTCCACTCCACCAAATGTTTTCCAGTCTCACACATTGAGCTCAGAGGCTGTTAAGTTCACCCCACATTCACATTTCAAACCTGTGTGTACATGTGTGTTAGAGCCAGAAGGACTGTAACATATTGACTGGTTGTTTTTAGGGATGGGCTTTTTGTGCTTTAAAGGCTGCGCTGCGCCTTCCCTTCTCTTTAAGATAAATATTGCATAAAAGCCCAACTAAATTATGCTTGCTTTGACAAAAACTCACCCTATACTTTCAGAGGCAGTTATGTCAGTGTAATACTATATTTATGTTATTTACTGGCAACGTTTGTTCAAAGTTAAATGAACATTAAACATTAACAAGTCTTTGTCTTTACAGAAAAGCTAACCATTCTGGGAACCAGAAATCCTCATCAGCCTTTTTCTGTTTTTATTTTAATTCCCAGAATGCTTTGCTTGAGGCTGTTATTTTAGTTTTATTCTGTAAAGATAAAGACTTGTTAATGTTTAAAGGAGCTGTCAAACAATCAATTTTAACTTGATAATTTATTATATAAGAGGTCATCATTTAAATGAACATCCTGCAAGTTTCAAAACTGAAAATGTCTGTGCCACTGAAATATAACAGTTTTTGGCACCAAGCCAGGAATGATTCAGGAATGTGCTGAAATATGACGTCAGAATTGATAACACCTCCCCAAACCCAAATACAACGACCACTTTTGTAGCCCCGTCCACAGCTTTGCGTGACACATGTGGTTTAAAGCAAACCATGCAGTGTCTCAACAATCAGTAAACATGTCTTTAAAGATTGCCAAATGTAACCAATATGACTTTTAAATACATTTTTCCTGAGTTTTATTTTGACGCGGTGATCTGTTATGAGTACGTTACCCAACGGAGTGTTCGGTTGTGAAAGAACCATCTATGGGAAGAACACAACCGCTGTATAACGGAGGCTCTGAACATAACATTAGGAATGCGTTGTTAAAGTTTGATTTTAAAGAAGTTCGAGCTCGCGTGGGGAGTGTTTGTTTACTTTGTGTACCACGGATTCATTTGTAAAGAAGCCACTGGATTTGCAGAGAGACTGTGATTAAAAGCACCACTAATGTTGCATCTGGCAGGAATGACACAACAGTACACACAGTAAGAAAAACATTTTACTTTTTTTTAGTTACTACGTTTTACTATTGCTTAGTAAGAGATCGCTTGATATGGCCTGTTGTAACATCAGTGTCTAAACACATTAAACGATTAATAAAGGTGCAACACTTAACCATACGACTGTAATATAACAATAGAAATATACAAAGTTAGTGATAAAGAAGGACTTACCAGGCGCATTTTAGATTCTGATGCCCGCTTACTGTGTTGTATACGTAATTTAGGCGAGTTGCGTTTGAAAGGTCCAACACTCAACAAAGCTTTTTTATCTTATAACCGTGGTATGTAATGTTATGTGTATGTAAGAGCAACCTCACAAGCACAATAGAAATATACAAAAAAGTTAGTTATAAGGACTTACCAGCCCCAGTTTAGATTCCGATGCGCGCTTACTGTGTTGTATACGGTAATTTAATCACGTCGATTTTAAAGTTTTGTTTCTACTTTACTATACATAGTAATTTATTTGTTTCATCTTTAGCACTCAGAATCTTTTGTGGCTCAAACATATTTGTGTTCAGCTGCTATTTTTACACATTAATATTTTTAAAACATTTCCCCACATGTAGTGACGGGGAATGAAGCTATCCAATAGCAGTGGGCGTTTACGTCCAGGTCTTCAATGTGGCCCGTCCCTTCAAATGAAGCTTTTCTCCAGACAGCACCAGAACCATGTTACAAAATAGCGTATAACTTATTGCTTTTGATGTTTTTGATTGTAAAAACCACGCAAACATCAGAAGAAGACCTCATACAACATTATAAAACAATCAAACTGACAGATTCATTGTCCCTTCAATGTTCATTTAACTTTGACAAACAGTTGCCACTGTAATTTTAACAGAAATTTTTTACAGTGTATACTTTTATCTCTGAAAATGTATATGTTTTTTTTGTCACAACATAGTAATTAAGTACTTAAGTAAAATAAAATAAAAATAATGGTTTATTACGACAAACTAATGTAAAAATTACATTTGTTTGTAATCAGTTAGTACACAATGACTTCTCGGACAGGGATCTTACGTTGAGCACCTGATCTTCCATTTCCGGATAATGGCCCCCACAGTGCTCACAGGAACATTCAGCATTCTGGAAATGCACCTATTACCATTCCCATCAAAATGCTTTTCAATGATAAGATTACGAAAATCTTGAGAGAGTTCTTTGCTTTTTACCCATCAATAGTCTTTTCTGTGTGCCTCCTGGGTAATGAGAAACCTTTAAGCCATCAATTAGGACTAAAGCAGCTGATATCAATTAGTACCTATAAGGGGGCAGGGTTTCTCTCTCAATACTGACAGATTTCAGGTGATCTCTTGGCTTTTTATGTCATTGTTTTCAATCCTTATTCCCTGGGTCATTGCACTTTATTTATTATGACTCAACTTGTATACTTAAATGTTCTGATTTTTTGTATGAATTCAATATTTGGCTTGATGGCTACATCTGGTGGAAATGTTGTGTCAATAGCCCACTTAGAAATCTCCTTACTGATAAAATTGCTGATGTGTGTGTCAAATACTCATTTTCCCCGCTGTATTTGAAATGCATCCAGGCAGTTATTTCAGTCATGCAAGAATTTGAAAAATAGACAAATATCTAAAATCACAATTAAACAACACATTTTTGACCAAAAAATTAATTTTGACACCAAATCAAATGTACCCTAAATTTCGTTTTTTTTTATGTTCAAATTGCGCAAAAAAAAACACTTTAGGTTGCTCAGATTGGCAAGCACCTTACTGTATGTGACTCTATAGATGTGTCCAAATTTGAAGGCTGAAAATACGACAAGTTGATGTAGATTAAGTTAACCAACAGTATACCAAATTAACCAACCTTAGAAATATACAAAAGTAAAATGCAACAACACACAGTATTGCAGAAAACTTCATTTATAATAGCCTACTAAAAACAGTGACAAGGATATTTATTCAAAATACACACTTTAACAAAGTTTTTAAATGTTTATTTTATAATGTCCAGTCGTTCCAGGCACGCAATGACTCTCTGGATGACCGATGTTGTCAAGGATCCATTTGTTTTATACTTCGCAGCCCGAGGAAAGAAGAATGCATTTTATGCAGCCTTCAAATAGGGATGCCATAGGCAGTCAGAACGACCATATTGTGTGCTGCATTGTCTCTTATTCATATGGATATGCATATGAAAAGTCAATCAGTTTGTGTTTAATTTGCTGTTGCAGAAAAAAATACTCCACCATATGATTACTTAATGTTTGTAAATGTTTGTGACTTTTATAAATAATAGAGCTTTGGGATCAGCCATAATCCAGAAACTTTTATACAGGCTCTGAGTTGGAAAGAGAAGGTGGGCAGTGTGTTTGTGTGTGTGTTTACATTTGTGCCAGTGTTTCATGGTTACATGGTTTTGATTAAACATCTGCAGGCATGATTCCCAGAAATTGTGTTTTGTGCGTACTTTTATTGTTTTCTTCTGTTGGCAATCCAGTATGTGTGTTTTGTCTTTATGCTGGCTTAGACCAATTGATAGTGTGTGTGTTTGTGTATCGATATCCAAAAAAACATGATTTTTTTATTGGTTTATTGTTCTTTATTATTTTGTAAGTGAAATTATCTCACATACTTAGCATTTAGTATCTGTGTTATGCCTGCTTTTGTGTGTATTTGCTCTCTGTAGGATGTGTGTAGTGTGTTTGCAGTGGTTTTATGTGTTTTTATCGGTTTTAATGTGTTTGTTTAGTGGTTTTTCGTGGGCTCAATGGCCTGTCCTGTCCACAATTGTTCTTTAGCCCCACTTACTACTAACTGCTGATGAAGCACATATTTCCCCATCTCTCTCTCTCTCTCTCTCTCTTTCCATCAGTCCTGTCTGTGTTAACCCACCCTTATGAAGTTTTGGCATTGTCTTTCAAGTCCTGCTGCACACTCCCCTCCAGCAGATCGATGCTCATTCAACCCTATCTTCTTTCTCCTCTCTCCTCTTCCTAATCTCCTTGGCTAAACCCTGATGAAGGCTTAATGAGTGCGTGTGGAGATATGATTGGAAATGGATTAGAAAGGACCTCATCCTTTCGTTGTTTCGCCAGAGTTTTGTTCTTTGTATTTGTCCGTTTTCTCTGTTTGTTCAGAATAAGCCTTTGTTTAGCTCTGTTTAATTGGCATGTTATGAAAGGCGTATTTGTTTATTGATGCAATCAAGTAGTCGTACTCTTTTTACAAGAGCTAACACAAAGACCTTAGAAACTACATTTGCTACAATCATAAACAGTGGTGGTTACCTTAAAGGGATACTTCACCGATTTAGCATTCAGCTTTGTATCTGTAGAAACCTGGCAGTATTACTGAATGACCATGTTTCCCTCCATCATTTCCCCCTGAGAGGAGAGATATCTGCATTTTGGTTCTGCAAAAAAGTCCTCCGATGATGCAAAAATCGTCATATTACATCATCGGAGGACTTTTTTGCAGAACCAAAATGCAGATATCTCTCCTCTCAGGGGGAAATGAGGGAGGGAAACATGGTCATTCAGTAATACTGCCGGGTTTCTACAGATACAAAGCTGAATGCTAAATCGGTGAAGTATCCCTTTAAAGGGGTGGTTTAATGCTATTTCATGCATTCAGACTTATTAACACAGTTTAAAAGTTGTAGTCCTCATGCTAAACATAAGCAAAGTGTCAAAAAAGCAGGTGAGCTTGTAACAGAGTATTTCTGAGCCAAACTCACGCCTTCAAGTTTTGGAAAGTTTTTTTCCAATGGGGGTATCCGTTACGACTGATTGACCCCATATTCCTTTTAAGGGCCTTTACCCCCAGAAAAGCACGCATTAGCATTGCTCCGTCGAGTAGAAGTCACCGGTAGGCTATCACTGCACAGCACGCTGCAACTTTGTTTTATCAAGATAGTTCGACAAAAGAAGTGTGTTTTTGGATGTAAGGATAAGAAACCCTTATTTAGCTTTCCCTGTCTAAAGACAACAGTGGATGCAGTTTGTTTTTCCCGGACAGCAACGTAATTGCGAATGAGTTTGTTTGTTCCCTGGCTGCATTTCGGAGATGACTGCTTTACAAATAAGGCTCAGTTTGACGCCGGATTTTCCACTTGTTTACAACTGTTGGAGCGGTCAAAACTTTAAAAGACCCCGTTTAGAAGTCACAACCACAGGCGTAAGTAAATCAAAATCTTACATGTTTTGTTTGCAATTGCGCATACGTGCATGTAATATAAACAACACCAACAACAGCAAAACATTTTTGCCTTTAAAAAGGGCAAATGCAGTAAAAAACTGGATTACACTGCTTTTTTTATTAAAATAGCGGATAAACAAACAAGGATTAATGACCAGATAGAGACGTCCTGCTGTAATCGTTGCTGCTATTGTTCCTGTTTGTCCATTACTGACTCAGTGTCCGATTCTGTATCGTATAAAGGCTGGTTATTTAAAAAAAAATTATTTTAATTTTTTTAAGTTTGATTTCCATCTATGTCGGCTGTGAATCCAAAAGTAGTATCCAAAGCTGCGCGTACTCAAGTGTTCATCCTTTTCCGCTAAAAATCGTAAAGGCTGTTCTTTCTTTTATAAATCTGACAACACGAAAGACTCTTTGGACATATGAATGATGAAATACTACTCTATAGGTAAGCAAGATTAAAATTAGATTGGCAAAAACGTCTTGTGTTATGTCAGCTTTAAGCTAACCTTACAGCGAAACACTGTTTGGCTTATTTATGAACCATCAAATTTTGAGGACCACTTTAAATGTCAGTATTCAACGTGTTGCACTCAATTTGTGAGGACATTTTAAATATTTGGCCCTCACATGCATAGCCAACTCTACAGACACACAGGTCTACACACGGATCTTCAGTCATGAAATTATCGTATCTAAAAGAACAAGAATAAACAGGTACTTGACAAAAAGACTGAATGATGACTAAACCATGAAATGAAAACTCATTGATAAATATAATTGAGTCATTGATAAATCCTATTAAATTTATTTCTGGTAGAATAAGTCATTGCCCTTGATCTCAGAGCATCTTCCCTTTCTTATAACTTTGCAAACTCTATGAAGCAACTCCACACAGCTACCATTTCTCCTCTAGTCTGTCCTCCTGTATAGAGTAAAACAGGCCAGTAGGACTTTCCCACAGGAAGGATTTGTTTTCAGCTCTCTGCTCACCTCTATAAGCCCTGACTGAACTCAAATAAACACTATTAGAGCCTTCACAAACGGCACATAAAGGCCACAGACAGAGCTTACACAACTGTAATGGACATCGTAAACATCACTCAAAGCCACAGGCATGACCTGTTCATATTCAGTGTTTTACTACCTCAGCCTGCTAAATGGACTTTTATAAGCACTCTAATGGTCAGGTATTGGGCTCTGTTTAGCCAAAGCAGAGCAGAAGCTCTCATATTTATTTTTTCACACAGCCTTAACCAGTATAGTCTAACTTACAATGTTAGATGAAATTTAATGTAGAATACTTAAATGCTGCATGCCATGAACGTGCCTAGTCCAGTTTTTAATATTTGCCTGAAGCTGGTCAGTCTAACCACACTAGATTTTTTGCAGTCATAAAACAAACTTTAGCTTTTTTGTTGGTTTGTAAATGATAGGAAGCTTGCATTCTGGTCAGATTGTTTCGATATATTGTAGTACTCAGCTCTGCATGATTTTTATGGAATGATGTTTAGGTAAAAATAAGGTTAAAATGCCATCAATGATATACAGTCGACTTGTTGCCAGGTGATTCATTTTCTGTCACTGAGCTGTGAGCAGAGGTAATGAAGTGTGAAACTATAAATGCACCAACAGCAGCACTGGTAAATCATTTAGTGATGGTCAAACGGTAAGCTAGAACAGGGGTTTTCAAACTTTTTGTGTGTGTGGACCACTATTTGTAATCAAGAATTTTCGCGGACCACCTCTTAATACAACACAAAGTCTTGAATTTATCTGCACCTCTAAATAGGCTTACTCACTAAAACTATAACTGGTCATCACATCAGTACAACAGATTCTTAAAACAAATTCTTAAAAAAATATATTTTTCTTAAAAAATATATTATTTTATATTTTATTTTGCCTTTACACGGACCACCTGCAGTACCCTCACGGACCACTAGTGGTCCGCGGACCACAGTTTGGGAATGGCCGAGCTAGAATACACACTAATAATTCATTAAACATCTTGCACTGTTGAAGATAAGAGGTTAGGGATTTGGTTAAAAGCTTTATGATATTCTTAGGTCTCAGTACCTTATACACAGTAGCTATAATGTCCAAAAAGAGACATGTCTGATTGTATTGTCTCCTCCAAGTCTATTCAACCTAATCATAATAATATTTCTGTTTCGAATGTGGGAAAAAAATTTTTCCATCACCTTGAAAGATTTGTTTAACGGTTATTGTTTGGTCTTTCAACTCCTTGAAAGTAGATCCAGTATAGCTCAGTGGTGGAGGGGTGTGTTAGCCGTGTAAAAGGTCATGGGTTCATGACTCGCTTCCCCCGCGGTACCCGTACAGGGTCTTGTGTTTTTTTTTCGGGTAAAGTAGCAGTACAGCTGATCTATCCTTTACAAATCTAATAAAACTAAAGACTCTTTGAAGATGTGAAAGATGCAATACTATGAGATTGGCAAAAACAGTTATGTGACCTTTAATGTTTAGAGGTTACTCATTCTTTCAGGATATTGAATGCTGTTTTCAGTTATTTAAGTCTTAGAAGTGATTAAGCCTTAGAAGGAAATGAAAGTCGACAAAGGCTGACAAGCAGGAACACTGCTAAAGTGTCTATAGCATGACTTAGATTATATGCTATTGAAAATATTTGATTCTTTTTTAATGCTGCCAACAGCTGCCAAAATACTGCAGGATGGACCTCAGCAACCTGTTTCTGCTTGTTTCTGTTCCACAAATGGATTTGTACACGAATGTCCGGAAGGGCCATGCCCATGTTCATCTAGTACAGTCAATCACAACACAAAAGTACACTCACCTAAAGGATTATTAGGAACACCATACTTATAATGTGTTTGACCCCCTCCGCCTTTAGAACTGCCTTAATTCTACATGGCATTGATTCAACAAGGTGCTGAAAGCATTCTTTAGAAATGTTGGCCCATATTGGTAGGACAGCATCTTGCAGTTGATAAGAGATTTGTGGGATGCACATCCAGGGCACAAAGCTCCCGTTCCACCACATCCCAAAGATGATCTATTGGGTTGAGATCTGGTGACTGTGGGGGCCATTTTAGTACAGTGAACTCATTGTCATGTTCAAGAAACCAATTTGAAATGATTCAAGCTTTGTGTCATGGTGCATTATCCTGCTGAAAGTAGCCATCAGAGGATGAGTACATGGTGGTCATAAAGGGATGGACATGGCCAGAAACAATGCTCAGGTAGGCATTTAAACGATGCCCAATTGGCACTAAGGGGCCTAAAGTGTGCCAAGAAAACATCCCCCACACCATTACACCACCACCACCAGCCTGCACAGTGGTAACAAGGCATGATGGATCCATGTTCTCATTCTGTTTATGCTAAATTCTGACTCTACCATCTGAATGTTTCAACAGAAATCGAGACTCATTAGACCAGGCAAAATTTTTCCATTCTTCAACTATGTAGTTTGGTGAGCTCGTGCAAATCGTAGCATCTTTCCTGTTTGTAGTGGAGATGAGTGGTACCCGGTTGGGTCTTCTGTAGTTGTAGCACATTCGCCTCAAGGTTGTGCGTGTTATGGCTTTACAAATGCTTTGCTGCATACTTTGGTTGTAACGAATGGTTATTACAGTCAAAGTTGCTCTTCTATCAGCTTGAATCAGTCGGCCCATTCTTCTCTGACCTCTAGCATCAACAAGGCATTTTTGCCCACAGGACTGCCGCATACTGAATGTTTTTCCCTTTTCACACCATTCTTTGTAAACCCTAGAAATGGTTGTGCGTGAAAATCCCAGTAACTGAGCAAATTGTGAAATACTTAGACCGGCCCGTCTGGCACCAACAACCATGCCATGCTCAAAATTGCTTAAATCACCTTTCTTTCCCATTCTGACATTCAGTTTGGATTCAGGAGATTGTCATGACCAGGACCACACCCCTAAATGCATTGAAGCAACTGCCATGTGATTGTTTGATTAGATAATTGCATTAATGAGAAATTAAACAGGTGTTCCTAATAATCCTTTAGGTGAGTGTATGTAAACAATTGCTAACCTCATGCCCATAACAGTTCTCCAATACACCAAATCCACATCTATTACTGTTAAACTTTACTATGTTTTTAGTATTATGTCATTTGTTTTACTTAAGCAGTTCAATTGGAAATTTAGGCTGGGATTCACACACTAAAATAACCAGCAGTGTGCTTTTAACATCTTGGATTTTGCTGTGCACGGATGGGGCTTAGATTAAGTCAGGACTAAGCCTTAGGTAAATTAGAACAGTTAAGTAGTGATTATAAGTAACTTATATATGTAATTTGTTACTTACAAGTTATAAGTAGCTTTTTGTGTCTTAGAAAAAAACATTACTGGTATGGAATTTAAAGGAACAGTATGTAATAAATGTATATCAATTAATCATAAAATGGCCCTGATATGTCACTAGACATTAAGAAATCATTTTCATTTCAAATACTTATATCACTGACAACAGTGGTCCCGCCAGGATATTGTCATTTAAAAAGTGGAGTTGCAGCCCTCAACTGATGTTTATGTTGTCATTTTGTGTATTGGCCACCAGCTGTGTGATTGCAGTACCAGTTTTAGCCACATGTTTTGTGATTGCAATACCAGTTTTGGCCACAATCCTACATACTGTTCCTTTAAGACAAAACAATGGCACTGATATATTTTAAGAAATGTCAGAGCAAGTTGTTTTTAGTTAAGACAGCTCAAACATGCATTTTGGTCAGGGACTATAAGCTTAAAAGGGATAGTTTACCTAAAAATAAAAAGTACATAAAAGCTATACCACACAGTTGACGGCACCCACTGACTTTGTTTATCCTACTGTGGAAGTCAATACCAATTGTGCAGTTATCAAATATGAACTGTGAATACAAACTTCATCTTAGAGAGTTACACAGAGTTACACTGTACATAAAGTCCAGACAAGTCCAAAGTAGCGTGTGGTGTCAAACTAAATTTTACGGGCACTTTGTGGCTACTTCACACCAGGAAGCTAGAAGAATTTGTTTGTTGCATAGATAGGCAAGACGATCCTGAACATTTTCTTCCCACATAACCGAGAAGACAGAGTGTTTAAAGCTATAATTAGGTTGTATTACTCAGGTCAGTACGCACACCAGCGCCACGTTGTATTTGACTTTAATTAGCCTTAAGAAAACAACATAACTCTATACAACCCGCTTTACTCTTTCATTTTAAAGTATCTGTGTTTAGCACAAACCCGTCTGGCCACAGAGACTTTCATCTTTTGAACTGAAACTCTTTCCAGCAGCCAGGTCTTCTTAGGGTCCTTGTGATCCTGTATAATTAATAGGGTGCTTACATCATTGCAGTGTCTGCCTTACTGATCCGCTTCAAATGATGCTCGCCGTCTCGTGTCTGTGCTGCATACAGTACAGAACTGTCTGACCCCCTTAGGGTGACATACAGAAAGAAAGTGTTGACAATTAAAAGAGAAATTTGCTCACACTTTATTTTAAAGGGAATGTTGTGAAATATTGTGAAGTGTTGATGATAAATTCCTTTGGTTAAAAGCGAAAATATATCTTTCACTTCTTACATCTTTATGGTCAAATTACAGAGGAGTTCAACATTTCCAGACACGTCCTCCAAAGGGACACCGCAGAATTGGCGACTCGCGTGCCTGTATGTTGGTGGATGACTTATATAAGCAACAGAAGTCCTATACACACACACAAAGACCTACTAACACTTGTCATTTTTAAGTTAACAACTGGTCTCATATTCTTTCTTTCCTGTAGGTGACGTCATTTGACATTTTTAAATGATAGTCCTATGCTGCCCATTTCTACTTTTGTACATTCACATTTCACATGTTTTTTTTCCAGCTGTCCATGATAACCCCAACAGCCTGAGGTACAAGTACAATTTTATCGCTGATGTAGTGGAGAAGATCGCCCCCGCCGTGGTTCATATTGAACTGTATCGCAAGTAAGATTTTCACGTTTTACTAATGTGATCAATACATGTGATTTGAGTGCTTTTGTCTCATTTATTGTTTCCCAAGTCACTTTGAATATAAATGTCTGCTAAATGTTAAAGGTTCTCTAAGCGAATTCACGCGTTTTAGACCATAAAAATTTTTTGTTACATACAGCACACATCTCCTCACTATCTGCTTGCTACCTGACCGCTGATCAAACTGTAAAAAATGCGATCTCTGTAGACAGCCCAGGCTCTACAAACTTCAATATACACACAGTGGCCAAACTTGCACCACGAAACAAAACAAAGTTTTACAGCCAATAAACGCCAAGAAGGATTTGGGGGTGGGGGTTGGTCGCGTTCACGAAAGCACGGAAGGGAGGGGGAGGAGTTAGCTACGCTCCGTTTGTTTGAAAACAGTTCAAATATCAACAACAAGTGACGTTGAACATATTCGCTTAGAGAGCCTTTAATGAAGAGTTTGGTTCCAAAATGCAATAAATCCATTTTGACAAATTTTGGCAAAAACATGTTTTCTATACCAAGAAAGTGACTAGTAGCATCTTTAGGTTATAATAACATTAAAAATTCAAATCCACAATTAAATTTTTAAAAATTTATTTAAAAAACTGAATTGAATCAATATATAAATGTGCATTCATCTTTGCATATGATATATTTATTTAGTTGACTAGTGGTATGGTATACACTGATAAGAAAAAATAAACATTAATGGCATTAATCAAAACACTTACTTTGTCATATTAAGAACACTGTCATTGCTGCTGTCATCCTTGGGACGTCGTCGCTGAACTTTTTTGACAGCGATCAGCTGTAATGTTTTGGTCCTGCTCGATTTTCGTTGACATCGAGTAATATAATGGAACTTTTTTCATAAGATCCCCTGGGCGATAAACGATAAAATTTCATTTATCGCATTTTGGTCAGTGTTTTAACATGACAGAAGCTTAATGCTGTCCTGTGAAAACAAGCAACAGCCGGCATTTTTTCGTCACAGAGTGGCTTAAGTTTCTTCTCCGCCACAGAAAACCACCACAGGTTTATCAATCCCATCAAAAGTATATTTTGTTTTTGTTTGTTTGTTGATCACAAAGTACAAAGTAGATGAGGAAAACTAGGATTTCGTGTGTATTCAACACTTTGCCATTGTTGTTTACAATGCTTGGAATTGTCCGCTGTGATTTGTTAAGCGGATTTTTTGCATTCTGCAGTGAAGGATTTATAGTTTTATAGCGTTTTGGGAAAAGGGAGAAAAGATGACAAAATAGCACAACGGATATCGGATTTTGCGTAAAATTAAAAATTTACTTTTTAATACTGACCTGACACAATACACATTATTTTTAATGCCATTAATCGTATTTTGGAACCAACCCCTTCAAATATTCACAGCTTTTACTTTGCACTTTACCTCTGTTATCATCTATTTACACACTCTTTCTCTCTTGTTTAGGATGGTTTATTCTAAGCGTGAGATGGCAGTGGCAAGCGGGTCAGGATTTGTGGTGTCTGACGATGGCCTCATCGTGACCAATGCCCACGTGGTAGCCAATAAAAACAGGGTGAAGGTGGAACTCAAAAACGGAGTCTCATATGATGCAAAGATTAAAGATGTTGATGAAAAGGCAGACATCGCCCTCATAAAGATCGATCCACCGGTATGTAGAACTTTTAAAGAGATAGTATACCCAAAATGAATAATCACACTCATAAAACCCGTGACTCACAAAAATGAGTTTCTTTGTCCATTAAAATGAGACATTAGTCAGAATTATAATGACCGCTTCAGCCACATTTACTTTCATTATACCCATCAGTCTTTAGAGTTTCTGCTCATGTGTTTCACTGAAGAAAGTAATATGGGTTTAATTCAACTTTAGTGTAACAGAATTTTCCATTTTGGGTGAACTAATCGGTTTCAGTTGATATGTCCACCGTAATGTGTCCTTCAAGGACAAATCCTCGCCTCTTACTGGCATGGCAGGTGGATTTAAATCTTTTTGCAGTTATTTTTTCCCTTTGTAGTTTGACTAAATGAAGGATCACAGAAGGGTAAATAAGGATGAGGAAGTGAAAAGCAGGGGAGGTTATAAATGCATACAGATGGACAGAGAAAGTTTAGGCTCAAGGAACAGATGTTGTTCTCTTCATCATGTGTTTCGAAGCATACACACATTCACACAGGAAAAGCGGGACTGAAGTAAAACTCTTTTTACCAAAAATTTTTTGCAGCAGAAACGTAACATTTGTAGCCCACCACAGACCAAACATTTGTGTGGTTTGGTGTGCCTATTGCATAACGCAATTACAAAGAAAGCTACCACGATACACCAGATATGACAGGCTCTGTTTAGGGATATAGTTCGGTGCAACGTCACAAACTAAACACAAAAGAGTGTTTCATCAACACAAAGAAAGATCTGTCCAAGCTTAGTATTTGTAATATTAATATTTAATATTCGTTGTATATTGAGAACACATCATTTGGAAAGGAGACTTTTCATGTGCATCCAGAAATAGGAACATTACAGACCTATAAATACGTTATGACTAATGCATTCCTTATATGGTTTCTAGGGAGGAATTTTCTATTACCCACAAATCCCACACTTAATTGCCCCTGAATAACATTGCTGTTATTTAGCAACATTAGACGACAGTTTGACAGTATGTCAATGCTGGATGATAGACACCAGGGAGCATGTTTGGCTGACAACCCAAATCTCACAATCACTCACATACTGTACATGTTCCAGAGAAATGTAGCACAAGTAAGGCCAGACAGCATGTTTGATATGATCCAGTGTTCTTAAAGAATGCATAATTCTCCAGGATCAGATATCCTGGATCCTTGTAGCCAAAACAGATCCCAGACCAGTGCAGGGCTTTAGATATTTTATACCATTCTCCGTCAGCTGGTGTGCGTGCGTGTGTGTGTGTGTGTGTGTGTGTGTGTGTGTGTGTGTGTGTGTGTACCTGGTAATTATCACGTTGTGAGGAGCAATTGTCCCTACAAAGATAGGAATACCAGTATTTTTGTGACCTTGTGGGGACATTTTGTGGTCCCCATGAGGAAACAAATCAAACAGGATGATGTTTATTGAAAATCTAAGGTAGCAGAAAGTTTTCTGTGATGGTTGGGGTTAGGGTTTGGGTTAGGGGAAGGGAATAGAATATACAGTTTGTACAGTATAAAAACCATTACATCTATAAAATGTCTCCACAAAATATGGAAACCAGAATGTGTGTGTGTGTGTGTGCGCGCATGAAGAGAGAATAATAGATAAGGAGTGAAAGAAATGAATAGAGACGGTTAAAAATCTGATGTAAGTCAACTTTCTTCCAACAAGTGGGACATTTGGAATAAGTAAGTAAGTGAGATACAGAGAGGGAGGTAGAGAGAGAGAGAGAGAGAGAGAGAGAGAGGACATTGGCTTGATAGGCATAAGCTCTGGGATAGATCAGGCGAGGCAAGGCAATGTCCGTTGGGAGACTTTGTGTGTATGCATGAGAGACTCGTGTATGCCTGCACCCCTGTAAGCAATTACTGCAGTTTCTTCCTTTTTTCGGACACATGTTAAGAGGATTGAAGTAAGTTAGTGCCGACACAACACAAACACACAATTTCAAACCAACGAAAATGGATAACGTAAGCTTACATTTTTTTGTAAAATCCACATGTTGCCAAATTTGCGGAGATGTTAATTGCACTTACTCATAAAATAGATTTTTTTTTTCCCAAGTGGATGACCACAGTCTCATGCACCAACGTTACTGTAATGCCTTGACTAGATGAATTAAAAAGAGTCTATCATACCATTTGGAAGAAAATGAACAGCACATGGTTGGTGAACTGAAAGGGAGTAGGGCAGATTACTCTTTATTTTCTCCACAGTCTTTTGTCCTTTGTGCTTACGGTACTTTCTTCCTTCTTTCTCCCTTTATTGGTGGCTGTCTGCCTCTTGGGAAAGCAATAGTCTGTAGGCAAAATCCCAGACTTTGGAACAGGAAAGAGGGAACGCGTTCCCTCTCATAGGGAGGAAACGTGGTTAGAAAATAGGAATCCATATGTGTATGTTTGTGTGGGCACAACTTCACCCACATTCAAGGCAAAAGTGTAAGAATGGCAAGCTCTTAAAGGTCAATCTAGGAAGATCTGCAATTAGATGAACTTCCCATCATTCCTGTTTCCCAACTCAGATATGACTCGAACCTTCAGGAAAGTGAATCATTTTTATGTCTCAGCTCATTGCAGTTTTAGTCATCTCATCATTAAATCTTTTGTCTTCTCTTCTAGTCTTTTGCAAGTACTATAAATTTCTTTGGATTACCAATTTTCCAGTGTCCTAAAATGCAATCCAGACCGCAGGTTAGGCCAGAATTAGTCATTTAAAGAAATAGTAAAAAAAGAAAAAACTGTCATTAGAATATTCTGTCCACTCTTTTTCATATCAAAACAATCCACATTGAAAGGATCATAAAAGCTATATTAAAACAAACAAAAGATCACAGAACACATGCTGTTTCTGCTCATCTCATGTTAATCTTGAATACCTACTGTAGTATTGAGTAATATGCATTCTTTATATCTTCGAAGAGTCCTTTATCGGATTTATAAAAGACGGATCAGCTCTAGCAATTGTTTCCGGAAAAGCACAAGATCCAGTGGGAGGAGCGAGTCACAAGCAAGCAACACACAAAACATTATCCCACTATCTCTGGATAACTTATGATTCACTACATGTTGGTGAAGTTTACATTAAATGCACTTATGCTCCGATTGCCAACAAAACGGATATTTGATGCAGTTTTACTTACCACCTGCGACTCATGACCTGATTGGGACCACCCCATTTCAACGAAATCCAGCGTTAAACAAACACTCACACAAAACTCCGCTGCTACCTCGGATAAACAAACTATATCCATTGTTTCCATAAGGTTGGCTTACTTGGAAAGGTGAACAAGGCTTTCTTCTCCTTAAATCCAAAAACACACTTCCTCTTTCATGCCCAGGGGCGTCATGCACCAATTTTTTTTAAGGGGGCACAGTGTGCACAGATACAGAAATGTATGCATACACGGACATCAAACGAAATATTATAAAGCTTTCAGTCTTTTCCATGGCACTGTTTTGAGCCTTCCTGCCTTCATGACAAAAACCTCCAAAATAAAAGTGTTGACTAACTTTCATATCAAATACTATTCAATCGGAATAATGACATATTGGCATTTACATCTGGAACGGCATGTTTTGTTTATTCACGTTTTGTTTAATGACTTGTTTAATTGTGTCAATACATTTTGCACAACAACTGCATAATCCTATAAAATTAATGTAATTTTAAATCCATAAAGTTTATAAACAACGAAAATAACATAAGCTATAGCCAGATTGATTTTAATGTTCAATAATGGTTCAAAAAATTTTTAGATAAAAATTATTAGAGAAATTGATTTTTGCATTCAACTTTACCTCATGTGAACATGTGTGATATTCCGCGTCCCCGTGAACTTAGGCGAACTTTGGCGTTGTACCAAGAAGATGAATCTAAAATCTCTACTAATATAACGTTGAGACGGTCACATTTTAAACCATACAACCATACACAGAGGGGGTTAGCTGCACATTACCGTACTGGGGTTTGGAAATGTTGTGAACGTTTCTTCCACGTTTTAATTCCTCAGATAGCAAAATGCAGCAGCAACAGCAAAAAGCTCGTGAACGCGCTCAGACGTTGATGACATCATTGACTGCGCTGAATGCAGCGCCTGCCGCCAGCATAAATGTAACACGATCAAAACGGCAAAAATCTCCGAAAAGTGACAAGGATGCAGCAAATAATTAATAATATTGTGCATATTAAACTGATTAAAAGACAAATAACACATTAATGGACGCTTCTTTGATTTTGAGGCTCAAAAAACCAAGGGGGCAAGTGCCCCCTAAGTTTGAATGGGCATGACGCCTCTGTTCATGCCATTGTTGATTCTTGAATAAAACAAAGCTGTCAATGCAGTGATGCCTGTGACTTTTACTCAAAAGAAAAATGCTAATGAGCGTCCTTGTTCTCGCTCTCAGTCTGATTGACGTGTGAGCGTGCTTTAAGTTACCATAAAAGGAATATGGGGTCAATGAAACGTAATGGGTACCCATGTTCAGTGTTGGGGAAGTTACTTTTAAAATGTATACATTACAATATTAAGTTACTCCCCCAAAAAGATAGTAATTGCGTTACTTACTTACTTTTCATGGAAAGTAATACTTACGTTACTTTTAAAGGGACCATTTAAAATGTCCGCCAAAAAAAAATCAATTCATACTCCACACTCCAAACAGATGGGGGCAGTATACCTCCAGAAAGTGAGTTGGTCTATTTTAATTTAGCAGCTGCTAATTTAGCAGCATATATCAAGTTTGATTTACATTAGCAACTAAGTAAGTTATCATTAGTCACAAAAAAAACCATTCGGTCTCATTAAAATTGCAATGTTTTCCGCTACGTTTCGTGCGTCCATTTGGTATTCATTATCATCGAAGACATTTCAAGCTTCTTAGCTAATGTTACATTTTAGCATCAGCTTGGTAGATAACGGGTGAAAACCGGATCGGATCCATGGGTAGAGCTAACTATTAAACACTAACAGCTAAGAATGCGCGATAATTTGCATGCGATAGTCATTGCGCTTCTCGTCAGTGAAGCCGGTTTCTTGATTAAAAGTGAATCGCCATTAGCTGCTTTCAGATGGAGCCACATTTACTGCACAAAGCCGTAGTTCATGTACAAGCTGAGCATAGGTTATCACAATGCCTATTATAAGTGAACTTCTAGCGAAATACTAACAGCATCTTACTTACCAATCGAAAAGAAATGTTGTCATTTCGGAGTCGAACCTCATTTCTTTCATGTCCATTAGTTGTCTCCAGCGATGAAAAGCAGTGCCAGTATTTACTCTGGTTCGGTTCCTTTATTTATCAGATTTTATTTGTGATTCTGAGCGCGTTTTTTTCCCTGCAGCAAATGGTTTTGTTAGTGGTAAATGTCTCTTGCTTCAGCCATTCTTCCGCTCTCTTCCCTGAACTGAAATGTGTCCGAAAACCCTATTGCAAGGCAGGAAGGCATCAAGGCATGTCCGAACCCATGGCTGTCCGAATTGGATTTCTCTGAGCTGCCTTCATGCCTCTTAAGTCAACAAGTCAGCTGCCTTAGTTTTCGGACGCAGCGGTAGTAGAGGGCTGTACTCAAACACATGCGACTTATCCGTGTATTGCAGTTTGGCTGGCGCTTATGTGCGTGGCCCGCATACCGCCTCCCATGGTCGAAACTGGTATTACGACACCTGCCGGGCTGTAGCTAGTAATTTAGCATGCTAACTCATTTTTTAAAATCTTTTACCTCAGTTATTACAAATGGCACCTTTAAGTTACTTTTGCGTTACTTTTTCTTACTTGGCTGAGGCTTGATCTCTTTCAGGCCTTGCAGGTGTTTTATATGACTGAAAATTCTATATTTTTCCATCACAAAAATGTCAAGCGCTGGCCTGCCAACTCAAACTGTTCCCGCTCAGAGTGTGTAATTCTACGTGACCATGTTCAGTTTAATTCAGTACATACTTTATTTTTTATCAAATTAATTAAACTGAAAAGTAACTCGTATTGCTCTTCAAGATCTCAATTATTTGTCCTAGACTTAGGAACTAAAGGAAATGTAGTCTTTAATGCAAGACTCTCTTGCATCTCATGTATGTCTCCTGAGAAATAGCCTGCTAATCTCATGTGTCTGCTCTAGTTTCAGAAGGGGTCACAAACTGCTCATCTTGCCCAAGATTCCAAAGTCTGCAAACTTCGATATTTCAATATGAGCCTGATATTTCCAATCAGATTTTTCCAACACCTGATTGTGTTGGCTATTATTACATCTCCTCATGAATTTTAGAGGGAACAAAGTAAACACATCCATCTGAGTTGAATCATAACTGATGATGCAATTACTTCTCCTCCATTTAAAGAGAAATCTCTCAGCAATAACATTTCCCTCTGGAGTCCCACAGCCACATCCAACACAACCACCGCAGATGGAGAGTTTGCTTTATGCAATTAAACTGAAGCTTTTCATTTAGAATGAGTTCAGTAATTAGAGACACAGTATGCAATGGGGTGCATACTTAAAGGCTCAATAATGATAGAGAAGGATGGATAAGTTCACAGTAACTTAATTCTTACTGCATGAATGTGCAGATGTTAATGATGTATGTATGGTTGATTTAGGAGCAAATGTGAAATATGTTTTTTCATCCCCCAGGCTCATTTACCATATGTGCCTTTGCCTACATTTTTTCATGACCTAAAATGCGTTGCTCCAGGTACATATCTCTGCATCTTTCAATGATAGAGGAGTTGGGTTTTTGTCTGTTTTGATGTTGGACTTTTAAAGTGACAATTTGTAGTTTTTCAACCTTCATAATATATTTTCAAGACCCTTGTGATGGTACATCGATTTAAAATAGGTTGAATGACATGTCCACCATAGCCTGACGGGGTCTGTATCGCTTTTACTCATACTTTTAAACTTGGGGTTTTCTGGTAGTAAACCGAGCACAAAACAAAAAACTACAAAAATCGGCATACGTCACTTTCTCCACTTCCTCAAATTCGGACGTGAGAGCACAACTACTTATTTTCCTGATGTTTTTGTCATGGCCGAAGCAGCAACTAAGAAAAAGAAACCCAAGGTTTTGCGGGAGGAGACCAGAAAGAGAAAAGGGGAGAGTGACAGAACAAAAAGGAGGACGAGAATCAATTATTTTGGGCCAGCGTTCGCTCACCGGCGTGAACTAAAGAAGGAGGAGGGGTTTCTGACCGATGCTGACTTGGCCCTCAAGCTTTTGTATTAGTAAGTAATGTTAAGTCCTGTCTGGCACCCGAACACTATTTTTGACGTGAATTTTACTGGAGGCTACTTGGAGAGTTTAGAGAAAGACTTATATCACGTGACATTGTGGTGCCCTGGTGGCGTCATGGACCTACGACACAGGCGATCCGGGTTCAGTTCCCCTTTAAGGCAATATTTTTTTTAATATAAACTTTAACCAGGCGACCACCATTATAACTGGCTTGTAAACGTGAGCTACGCAATCTTTTGGCATTGGAAAAAATAAAACCCATGAAATTATATTATATGACACATGACATGCTGGAATGCACACTTTGTGACCTAAAGAGTTGTCTTCTTTGCGACAGTGCTGCGGTGCTTGTGGCCTCTAGTGACCAAAAAGTTCCATGGTGTGCCTTTAAAGTTACGAGGCAAATTAAAACCTGTTCATCTTGGTTAAGTAGATTTGTGCCATTTGGTATTTATTTATTGTCATATACGCGCAAATGCACGGCATGCCTAAGCAACTTACAATGTCCTTACGGTTTCATTTTAATAAAACACAGGAGACTTAATCATACAGCTGGATTTTGATAATTCGTTACTCTCCCCTTTGTAAGTCTTCATCATTCTTCCTGTGAACAACATATTCTTGACTTTCTTCGACCAAACACGATCAATCCTGACAGTAACAACATCAGACATTAATCTGCCACAGTCACACAGCATGAAGTGAAGAATATACGCCAATAATGTTCAGAAAGTTTGAAACCATAAATAAACTGGTGCCTCCAGTGCCTCTAGTGGACACTGGTGAAAGATGCAGCCGTATGTACCAGGAGCAAAGTATTTTGGGTTATGCAGAAAAATCAACACAGTCTCACACCCATGGCGTCAATATTTGACGACACTTGACCATGCGTCAATATGTTGACGCGGAGGGTATACCCTCCGCGTCACTTTTTGACGAACTGGGGACTTCAATACTATTAGGTACGCGAAATTAAACAGTTGTCGCCTGACATTGGGGTTAGGGATAGGTTTGGGTAGGGATGTCATTATGTAAATCTAACCCTAAACCGACGCGAAAATGGTAGAAAATGGTAAGAAAATAGGAAAGAGAATTTCGCGTACCTGATAGCATTGAAGTCCCCAGTTCGTCAAAAAGTGACGCGGAGGGTATACCCTCCGCGTCAACATATTGACGCATGGTCAAGTGTCGTCAAATATTGACGCCATGGGGTGAGACTGGGTTGGAAAAATAGGTACGTCCAATGAGCCTGTGTAGGTTTTTCTAGTGTGTGTGAAAGCCAACCTGTTCCTCTAGAAACTCTCTAGCTACATAACAACAGGCTAATAATAACATAAACCTTCCCTTAACTATGTTACCCATTTTGCACCTGCTTGTTAAAGCGCACTTACCAGAATGGATTTAAAAGCTGTGGGCAGTGTAATTACTCAGGAAATGTCTGTTTTGGATCTTCAAACTGATTAACTCAACATGTAGCTCACAAAACAAAAGCAATACATCACACCTAATTTTGTAGGCTGGTGCGTTAATTGCCTCATGCCGGTTAGAGAACATTATGTTCACAGTTGTGAATCGAGTGGTATTTGTATTCATTGATGCTCGCTTTATTATATTCATCTGATGTGAGTCAGGCTGGTACATGTGTATTTACAACAGTCTGGAATGTACAGTAGGGCTTTACAGTATATAAGATGGTTTTACATCTAAGTTTAAATTAGATAAAACGTTGTTTGGCTCATCTTGTGACATGTATCTTCAACCTCTCTTTCAAGATCCCTATCATACTTGCATAGACTTTGTTATCTCTGTTTGGTTTTGGAAGTTCTTTCATTGGCATCGGGTAAGGGCGTAACTGTTTTTACATGTCCGGGATTGACGGGTATTCCCTGACTGCAGAATTGTTAACAAACACACCTGGGTAGCTCAGTTCTTTTATAAGCCAGATGGATGCAGGTGTTTCTGCTGGTTTATAAGGGACTGTTGACCTGCATGGTGTCTCACAAAGCAGAGCTTCAATAGAATTCATGACCTGTTTGTTAACCTCTCAACCTGCTAAAAAGTTAAGTGTGCTGGTATTTAATGAGCCCACCAGCACGATTTCCTTAGTCAAATAGTATTGCTACAAAAACCATACTTTGGTTGAATTTTACTTGTCGAGTAAATCACTACATAAAATATGACTGCATTATAATACAGACAGTATGCTGTAAAGAAGTGTTTTATGTTTTTTTATACTGTGCTGTTGTACAATTATTGCATGAATATACAGAAGATAGCCTATATTTTGAGTTTGGACACGAACAACGAGTCATCTTGTGGTGAGGACAAAGAGCGGGAAATGCTCACAGGGTGGTTTTCCATGTGAATGTTAAATGGAAACTATCATTTCACGCAGATTCAGCATGGTTGACCAAAATGCCACATTTACACAAAATGGCTGACTTTGCTGTGGCTTATACGTGGTGTGAGTTTTGAAATGACCTTCTTGTCTAAGGAATGATCTCACTCTTTTGAAATGGTAAGTGCCGATGTTCCCACCAGGACCATTGGCAGCTGATTTTGATTCCAGCACGTGCACATATTGACACAGTTATATTTCGCAGCTGTGATATGTGGCATCTTTCATTAAGACTAGAGGCGTGTGATTCATAAACAAATGGTTGTTTTGATCCACTTCCTTTTGGTGATCCAAATAACCAGTGTGCAAATCAGAAGTGATTTGTTTGAACAATTCAGTTCTCTAATTAAACTTGATAGGGTTGCGATGGAACACATAAAACACAATAAATACATTAACATAAATGAATCAATGTGTCCAATGTGTTTTAAATGTTGTGTGACTGAAAAATTTATCAAACTTAGTGCCAATGCTAAACAGTTAAGCCACACTATTTACTTTGCTCTATCCCATCCTCTTTTCACTATATTCTCAGAAATAAAGGTACAAAGGCTTTTACTGAGGCACTAACCCTAAATCTTTAAAAAGTACACCTTTGTACATAAAGGGTGCATATTAGTACCTCACAGGTACTTCAAAGATACATATCTGTACTTAAATGGTACATAAAGGGTACTGTTGAGTGGAAGAAATGGGTTTATGAAGGAGGAGGAGAGCATTTTTTTATATAATCTTGTTTATCAGCCATTATCATCTCTTTATCCTCTTCTATTTTTAAAACATTTAGTAGCGCAGGTCAAGTTCGCAGAGAGTTCACCTGATGATAAAAGCTCAAGATCAGTTTACTGTACATCTCTGGCCATTCACTTTTTTTCGGCATCTCCATTAGATAGATGCTTGTCGAGTAGCTAAGTGCAGTGACTTAAAATGCAGAAATGATGCTTTGTGATGAAAAGAGGTCTGCAGAATGCAGTTTCTTCAAAAATGTTAAAATATTTAAAGGTTTTTATTTGCCTTGACATCTCAATAGACAAAAAGCTCACTACATTACTGCTACTCTAAACTAAAATGCTTAAAATACAAATCGAACAGAAATTGTACGCGACTGTGTCTGTGAAAACCCAGCTCTCAGGTAAAAGGTACAAAAGTTGTTATTATGGTACCTTTTAAAAAGGTTCTATTATGTACCATTTTGGTACAATTATGCACCTTTGTGGCACCAGTATGCACATACAAAAGTGTACTTTTTAAAAAGGTACGCCCCAGTGACAACGTTTGTACCTTCTTGTACCTTTTTTTCTTTTGAGAGAGTACATAAAGTCACCCTACATAATGTAAAAAACATTCGGTAACACTTTACTTGAAAGGGTGTTGTAGTTGTTATGTCAAGTTTTCAGAACAAAGACATCTCAAACAATGTCATATTTGCATAAAAATGACATAATTTTAAAAAATGACACTTAATGATAGTTGTCATAAATGTGCATACAATCTCCTTCATGTTCATGACACGTGTCATGTCAGTCCTGTCAGTCTTATGAACGATCCTTCAAGTAAAGTGTTACCGAACATTCTGTAAAAAGAAGTGATATTGAGATATAGAGGTTGAAACAAACAAACAATCAGTGCTCCTAATCTCATCATTAAATTATAAAACTTCAGCCTGGATTTTACAAACAGAGTCCTGTATATGTCTGCAAAAAGTAATTGTGTCTGGTGTGAATATCAAGCTCCTGCTCGCTGTTTACTCCGTGGCTCTATTTTTACTCTCTGTAAACAAAACAGAGACCCAGTCAGTGACTAAACACAGATATTCTGTTGTCATGATCATCGCACTAATCAGGCCTTTGTGTTGAGAGGCAAGATTCCTTAAATGATACCCCGCTGGAAGAGGAAAACAGCATTCTGATTCGTCCTGTCCCGTTTTGACTGCCTGTTTTTCCGTGATGTCATAATGGTTCCTGGCGATAAGGTTTCAGAGGTCCGAATTTAAAATCCAAACTCCTTGCAGACACTTGATAGCGGAAGCAGGGTGTTATAATGGGGCTGTTTGTATGGCAGATCTTGGCACAGGAAATTGAAGGGTAGAATTATGAAATTGCCTATGTGTGCCACTGTGTCACCATTTATGCCGTGACTGACACTGCAGTGTTATAAAGTTGCTAAAATGTCAAAACAGCTGTGTCGGGTAGACTGTTGGATTTCTTTTATAAAGTTTACAAGCCTTATGATTGTGTAGGGTTTGGATATTTTCGTCATATGGACTGTTAATAAAATCTATATTTGCAATGTTTTTTTTTCTCTTTCCGACAGAGTAAGCTTCCTGTACTTTTACTCGGACGATCGGCCGACCTCAGACCAGGAGAATTTGTGGTTGCCATCGGCAGCCCGTTTTCCCTTCAGAATACAGTTACCACCGGGATAGTGAGCACCACACAGAGAGGAGGGAGAGAGTTGGGACTGAGGAACTCTGATATGGATTATATACAAACCGATGCCATCATTAATGTTAGTGAATTATAATGCACTGTTAATACAAAGTTTTTTTTTTTATTATACAACAGCATACACCATAAATGTCCCTTGCAGAGCATGTGGCTGTTCATTGGTTGCTCACAAATCCATAAACACACAAACTAAGCCATTAAACACCAGCATGTCTTAATAAATTTTTTTTTAATAACTCTTCTTTCTTTTACAGTTTGGTAATTCAGGAGGACCGCTAGTCAATCTGGTGAGCAGTTTGTCATTCTAAGACTTTTGCAATACATATTTTAGTTCACACATTTGTATGGGTGCATATGATCAGTGTCTATTTCCCCAGCATACGTGTGTTTTTGTGTCTAGTGTTACAGTAATCCCACCCTGGGATTTGACATGGTGGTACTCAGGCCATTAGTTCTAATGTATGTGTCAAATATCTGATCCAAGTGCTGATCCTGAATCTTTTTGCTGTACATATACTAATGTAAAGGATCTTACACCGTTAAAATTATGTATGTGCAGTTGTTACTGTAAGGATCTATTTGTAATTCACCTGACCATTATAAATGACTTGGAGCAACTGCCGTATTTTCCGGACTATAAATCACACTTTTTCATAGTTTGGCTGGTCCTGTGACTTCCAGTCAGGTACGACTTATGTCAAAATTAATTCATATGAACCAAGAGAAACCATTACCGTCTACAGCCGCAAGGGTCCGCTCTATGCTGCTCTTGTATTTATGTAATTCAATGTTGTGGAATGACTTCTAACTAAGCTTTTTAAAACTTGATTTGGCTTGTCGTGTTAATTTAGCCTATTCAGCCTCCCAGGTATGTTCGATATGAAATTGTGTTCGGTGAATAAATGGTAAGGTTAACATGTAGGCCTACGGGCATCTATTCAGCCTGCTGTTCTGTGTGCCATTGCTTAGTTGAATAACTTGCATTTCCAGATTAAATGTCTGTCCTTGGGCTTGGATTTTGTGAACAAATTTTTTTATAAACGCGACGTATAGTCCAGTTCAACTTATATATGTTTTTTCCTCTTCAAAACGCATTTACGGAGTATATGCGACTTATACTCCGGAGCGACATATAATCCAGAAAAGACGGTAGTCATATTACATAAAATATCTGTTACAAACGAAAGCAGTTCATTTAGATTTTACCACAAGTACTTATTAAAAAAATTAAATTGCAGCATTTCATATTAAAAAGGACTTCTTTGACGTAAGCAAAAAGGAACGGGAGGCTGTGCTGTTTTGTGAATAATTCATGGATAAAGGGCGCTGTTAGGCATGACGCAAATTGGAATCAATGCAAGGCGTTTATCCATTATTTATTTATGATACAGCACTAGCTTCAAGTACCTTACTGCTTTTATAAAACGATCACCACACAATACAAATATATGTATTTAAAGTAATATTTGGGCAATTTTTGCCTTTATTGATAGACAGTATTTAAAGAGACGACAGGAAAGTAGCAAAGGAATCAGCAAAGGACCTCAAGCCGGGATTCGAACTCCGGTCAGGGGCGCTGCTAAGGATTTTGGGCCCCATGAAAAGAATCTTGACAGGGCCCCCAACACAGCTGAGACTTTTTCATATTAATTTACATAAAACCATGCACTTTTATGGTATTTTGACTACCAATGGGGTTGAATTAAGTGTTTAATTCAAAATTGTAATTGAATTAAGTGTTTAAGAAAAAATAAATCTTATTTCACAATTTTTTTCTCACCCCATTGGCAGATCATTTTGCTTGTTTTAAGGACAATTTCACTTAAATTGTATATTAATTTGTCTTAAAAATAGGGCTGTCAAAAGATTAATCGTGATTAATCACATCTAAAATAAAAGTTTGTGTTTACATAACATATGTGTGTGTAGTGTGTATAATTAATATTTATATATAAAACACACACAGTCATGTATATATTTAAGAAAAATTGGTTATATAAATTATATAAATGTTTATACAGTATATAAATGCAAATATTTCTTAAATATACACATGAATGTGTGTGTATTTATATATACATAATAATTATACACATTACACACACATATGTTATGTAAACACAAACTTTTATTTTAGATGTGATTAATCACGATTAATCTTTTGACAGCCCTACTTAAAAATAGACTCATTTACTCATCAAGAAAAAGCATCTTAATTTAAGAATTTTTAGATATGTTTTCTACTGAAAACAAAACAAAAATACTAAGTAAGAAAGTCATTTTTTGATAAAAACAAACCTGTTAATAAAAAGTTGCAACCAGAAACATTTTATATTGAATATTTTAATTGCTGCTTATACTGTATACCCGAAAATAACGGGAAAGAAGCCTATATTATTAAAATACCAATAGAGTTTGTTATTTTCATTTTTATTTTATTACACGACACAATATAACATATTTTAGCATATTAAAGTGTTTTTTCTTGTTTTAAAACATGAATTTATAATGTTTATTAGTGGAACTAAAGATTGGATTAAACTTGAAACACATGTGATCGTTGTCATCAGTGAGGCAACCAATCACGTAAAGCTGTGTCGTCATAACAACTCCGTGCAGCCGCTCTGGAGAAGCTGCACCGGCTGAGCTAGCCGGCTACTCTCTAAACGCTCTTGCGGTACTTAAAAACCATATGACATGTGCCTGCAGTGCCAGCTGAAGTCGAACACACCTAAGCTGTGTTGCTTGGATTATACAATTTGGGTGGACTGAACCATTTTATGATAAGTGAGAGGGAGGCAAGGGGCCCTCGGACGTTTGTGTTTCCTAAACAAATAAATTTTTTGATACCAGGAAACAGCAAATAGAATAATTTAAAGTTAATAATTTTTACTATTAAATTATTTTTTTAGCACCACAATTTTGGGGGCTTTTCGGGGCCCCCTCTTACTGGTGGCCCCCGAGAATCGTCATTGTTCACCCCCCCTTTACAGCACCCCTGACTCCGGTAGCCGCAAGTGTGTCTGCACCATATGTCAGGGCACTGTCCACTACACCAGCGGCTCCGACACAATGCAAATATTAAAGTTTCAATACAACTTTTATGAAGTAAAATCACTAAAAGCCTTTCTTACGTTGGCAAATAGTCCCTGACCAACTGTGATGGTTTCAAGTGTTAAAATACCTTTCTGAGGATCAGAATCAAGGACTGGAACCAACCATGTAAATTATATATTAGGGTGGTCCTTATAATGGGTCACATTTTTTTTAATGTTCAACCTAAATGTGTTAGGATATCAATAAAAACACACTGTGAACATTTTTTGAATTGTTCCTACAATATCTAGAGGTTGCTCAAAGCCTCTAAATATATTTCCGAAATCACATATTTTTGCAAAAACTTTACCATTTAAAAATTCACAAAACACATAAAACTTGCTTCTTGGAGGGTAACTTTGTTTCAGTTATTTCAGTCTCTTCTGATCCGAGTAACCATATAGCGGACTTGCTTCGTGTTGCTTCAGCCATTGTCTCGGTGTATATTGTCTATTGTGCTTTATTCAAATTGAAGCTTTCTTGCTTTGAAAGACATATCAAAACTAAAACAGGAGTTTAAATTGCATGAAGCATGGTCAAATACGTCCATTGTTGCCATAAGTATATTACTAAACAATTATACATGCTACTGTAGGAATAAGTATCACATAATTCGCAAATGTGATAAAGTTTTCTTATTTATTTATTCAAACATATTGGTGGGGAGAGAGCATGAACTTTTACATTTTAAAGAAAATTAATTGAAAAAACAGTAGATTTTAGATTTGGCACTACAGGTTTTGGTGTTATCTGACCTGCCCTCTATAACTTTCTAATTTGAGAACATGTCTATTTCCTATAGGATGGTGAAGTGATTGGAATCAACACATTAAAAGTCACAGCAGGAATTTCTTTCGCCATTCCATCAGACAAGATACGGCAGTTTCTTGCCGAGTCGCATGACAGACAGGCCAGAGGTGTAATATACAGTACACACATAACTGAGATATAAAATACTCTGGAGTGTGCGGTTATCTCATTCGATGCTGTGTTTATGTTGTGTTCCTCTGACAGGCCGTGGAGCAATAAAGAAAAGATACATCGGTGTTCGTATGATGACCCTCACTCCTGCGTAAGCACAACCTTATCCATGTATCACCAAACAAAATAATGCCTTCTATAAAAACGTTTCAAGTATTTTGTCACTTTAAACATGTATTTGATCACTTTTAAGATTAAAAGTGTATGTCTGGCACATAGGGTGAATCAATAGCATTTGCAAAAAAGCAAACAGACAAAAACATTTTGTTAAGTGACTTTCAAAACAGACTGATAAACCATAATGTGACTTTCCTGTAGCAAGTGAAATTGAAATAATATCAAAATCTGTTTTATAAAAAACAACCCATGGGACTGGGCCTTATAAGTGTCTAAAGAAAAACCCTGAATATGTAATTATGTGATGTTTTTTTGTTCAATTTTTATATCCGATGCAGTTTGCATATTTCACTGTTATGAATTGCCGCTGATAGGCCCAAGTAATGTGTTTTGATGTAATTACCTGTATATTAATTTCTGCTCACAGACTGACCAAAGAGCTGAAAGGTCGACTGCGGGATTTTCCTGACATCACGTCAGGAGCCTATGTCATCGAGGTCATCTCCAGAACCCCAGCTGCAGCGTAAGTCTCATAAATTCTACATCCTATAATGCCAATGAAGTCAAAAGTGCAGGTCAACTACTTTGCAAGTCTGTTTTAACTGGCCATGTGCACATGATCTCTGCCTCTGGCGTCATACAGTACATAGATGAATATTGTCTTTGGCTCCCTCTACCTCCACATGTTTAAAATTATATTCACACGCACACAAAACCCTGCTGATGTGTACAGTACAATACGGTATGTTTACTTAAACCTCTTCTTTTGTATTATTTGATACCATGTATGATGTGGGCCCATAATGCATTTCACGTACAGTAAAAGTCTGAACTATGCCTTGAACTGTCACTTCTCTTTATTCGCCATGCAGTTCAGGCACTGCCACATCATAGCCACAATACAAAAGCATTTTTTCTTTGTTATACGCCTGTCAGCAACAAAAGCAAACACTTACTTGAAATGAACACTGAGTGTTTCTGATGGTCAGTCGGGGATTGCAGGTCCATGTGATGAAATTCCTTGTGCATGAAATGCTGTTTTGATATAATTCCAGAACCACCAGTCCAATACCACATCCTGATTCAAGAAAATCTGGGCCATGTTAAGAACATGCTCGGATGGCAGCCATATACAAACACAACTGCTTTCCTTTGTCTGTATAACACCACTACGGTTATGATTCACAGTTGAATAACAGATGATCACCAAATATCACAGTTACAGTCCAACACACAGGACGTACTTGTGAAGTCTTGTATATAAGATGTTATTCTGTGCCATGGAGATTTGAATACCGTGTAATTGTTTTCAATGACCTAATATAAATGTAGGTTTGTTTTAAAAGTGAGTTATAGAGCAATTATGCCTTTAATATTGATGTGTTAATGAAGCGTTTTGTTCTACAACAACTGTACAAACACGTTACGTATGGCCCTCAGTGTTGGTTTTGGAAGTTCCTCCGGTGTAAGTCTGGAAATATCCAGCACTGTTTAATTTGTACTGGAGAGATTTCATCTTTGTTATGTAAACTTGCATGATCTCTGTTCGAAATATAAAACTATTTTAATCCTCATCTTTCCTTGTACTTTTTCTCAAATCTCTTCCTATTCTTCTCTGTCTGTTGTGCAGTGCTGGACTTAAAGAACACGATGTCATTATTTCCATCAATGGTGAGCAAATCTCCTCAGCAACGGATGTAAGCGCAGCCATCAAAAAAGACACCACTTTACGCGTGGTTGTTCGACGAGGAAACGAGGACGTCATTCTTACTATCATCCCTATGGAGATTGACCCTTGACCCTAACTAAGCCTAGTGCTCCTCGGCCACACCCATGAACTTACGTGGGCGTGTCTTTGGCCCCACCCCTTTTCTTGGACATCTGTCCGTGTTCTTGAAATGACTGGCAGGGTGAAAGCTCAGCCTGAAGATTTTATACTGTACAAAGCACATTGATATAGATCCATGTTCACATGTATTAATGCAATTTTTATCATAATTATTTAGAGATTATTACTACTGTTTACTGTTTAACAAACACTATTAGATATTATTAGATTTTTAAAGATTTATTTTCAAGTTCTCAACAATGTATTGGAATGCACAGCAGTTTAGTTTTTTATAACTTGATTAGAATTTGTAACATTTTTTTGTAAAAAAAATAAGCTGTTTTTTTTTCATTTTTGCTATTGAAATGATTAAAAACCTTTTGATATTTTGCTTTTCAAGAGCATAACTGTTTTTTAATAAAAGTTTTACATTACACTGGTGAAGCCTACTGTCGCACATTGAAACCAAACAGAGACCAAAATAAAACCTATGAACACATTGACACATAATGTCTACTAGACCAGATGTTATGAGATATATATTTTTTTAGGGTTGTTTGTGACTCTGAAGTATATATGTAATGCAAGTACAATGTAAGTACATGCAATATATAAAGCAAAGCAGCATTGCAATGAAACAGTATAGTACAGTCGTTTTTACAGTACACATATAAAAAGACAAAAGAGTGTTCTAACTTTTTAACCAATACCAATAAAGCCAACAAAGTAATAGTACAGGCAATCAAATGTGAGTTCTGTGCTTTTGTGGTGACTTGCTGTTTGGCCGTGCAGCAAAATCAGATGAAGTCATGAACTCTCTGTGTACAGTCTATGATAAATGTGAGACACAAATCAGCTGACAGCTAAAGATCCCAAGAAAGAGGCATGAGTCAGACCTGTCGTGAATAAACCCAGAGCTTTCAGAGATGAAAAATTTCCTAGTGCCACATATGCAAGTTATTGAAAGGTTTAAAAAGCTCCATTTTGTTTTTATAACAATCACTTGTAGCAAAACTAAATAAATATGTATGATGTATTGTTCAATACAAACAACTGTAATGAAAAACACCGACAAACATTGCCTTTGTTCATTTAATTTAGGAACCATCTGTACACCTTTTTGAAGCAAATGCATTTATTTAGTGACCATACGCCCTCTTGTGGTGACAGTGCATAACAAAAAATTTTTTTACCATAAGCACGTGTGTAAGCAGTAAGATAACATAAACATAATTTTCTGTAAGGAAGTAGACTTTACTCATTTACTTTGTGTAAATGAGAATGCTAAATGGGACTGTAAATTGCAGTTAACACTGAATTTACTTACAGTTATTTAGGTGGTTTTATTGAAAGTAATGTATTGTATACAAAAGCATTATTTGTATTCATTAAATTTGTAGACAACATATCCTAGTGGCAGGGCAAAACAAAGGATACAGCAGAACAAGTATAAAATGTTGAAAGTACTCTTGTCCTGGGGACACACCGGGAAACAGACAAATAACTGTTAGTTTATTCGTTTTTAACTGTTTTTTGTTTTTTTACAAAGTTTTTGTGAAATATCCATATACTCTACCTCCAATATATGCCATTCTTACGAAGAATTGTGCTGCTGCGATTAAACTGTATCGTATTCACACCCCAGCATCCTTCTTTGCCTTAACACCATTGAGTCATTCAGTGATGCCATGAAGTCACAATTAATGTCAGATCAAAAGATACCTTTGTGGAAGATCTTTGTGAATGTGAAGAGTAGCTATTAATCTCAAATATAGTCCCTCTCCTACTTCACTGTTAGTACATGAACATCTAAAATATCTGATACCCAAATTTTCTGTAAAGGGCTTGTTAGGAATACAACAAACATGCATATGTAACAATGAGTATAATGGACCATCTGAGGTAGCTGTGGAGTAAACAAATAGTACCATGGGTGTCAGTCTGATATGATGACGTGACCTATTGCATGCTCATCTGAGGTCACAAGTGTGATTTTGTATTGTCTTAGTGGTTATAACAAAGGACCAAAAATGTATTTATTGATCTCTCAGACAGATCCATCTGTACAGTACAGTAGGTACATTCAAAAACATCCATAATATAAAATAGAGATGTGATGGAAAAGTTCATGACATCTCTGCTATGCAATAAAGTCGGTAATGAAAAAGTTATGAAAATCTTGTTCAGTGATGAAAGTCTGTATATTTTTCAAGCCTGAATCTTCCTGTGATTATTCTTAACACTAGGTGGCAGTGTTAAACCCGTCTAGCTGTGTCCCAAGGAGAGAGAAGTACCTAATCATCACGTGTAATGTAATTTATTTATCAAAATACTAATTATTTGTGAAGTTAAAAAAAGTTAAGCATGCTTTATATTCATTATAACAATTATAATAATATTGCATGCTTGGCACATTAATACGTCACACAATAAACAAATATATTTTTAATTTCTTCAAAATAACTAATACATTCAAGTTTGACATGGTTGACATTTTTGATTGACGTGTTTTAAAAAAATTTATTGGTCAAGTCAAATGTGTGGTGCTATGGTAAATCGATGAACGCTAGGTCGAGCCATAGGGTCGAGCAGACGTTGCTTGGTAACCAGACACGATAGCTAATTAATATTCAGCAGCCAAATGACCCGTCATCATAGTAGGATTCGTCAATATCGACTTCATGTGGCGCTGCGCAGACTAATTAATATGACATCAAAATACCGCGAGAACGATTCGAAAGCACAGCCATCGAATCGCTTTTGTGGTAATTTGATGTCATACTCCAATGGTTCTGCGCAGCTCGGTATCTTGGAAATGTCAAATTTTCGGCCAATCAGTTGGGCTTCTGCGCAAACGTCATGTTTCGTATGTAATATTCATGAACTACATGAGCTCTCGGGCTTTTTAAACTTAAACGCCGTGGCGCGACTCGTGTTGCACGCATTATGAAGCAGCAGTGAGGGATCAAGGAATCGAACCTGGGCTTAGCAAGACTTTTCCAGAATGACGTCTATATGTCCAAGATGCGACAAGCCTGTGTTTTTTGGTGAGCGTTTTTCATTCATTGACACTCAATATCTCAAGTGAAGTAAAGGCTAAGTTCTTTTATTTATAATTGTGCACTTATTGACTTAATTGCTAAGACATGTATAATACATGTCGACAAGTCACATGTGATTGAATTTAAAAAAGGAATACACTTCTGCAAAGCTTGACAGAGTTTTTTGCAAAAGCCTATTTTTTTAGAGACGTGATCATAAGAGGTATGCATTTGACCCTTAATGTGTTCTCTTTGGGGTCTTAAAAACAAAACAAAATATGAAGATAATGATATTAACATAAGAAGGCTATAATTAAAGTCCTCTGAAAATATTACATCACTTGTTTGCGCTTTCAAAAACCTTAGAAAATGTAAAGCTGATATTTTCTTAGTGATGTACAGTATAATCTGTATCAGCACTTCTGCAGTCTGGCTATCTTGTTGTGGTCATTTACACCCTAAAAACAAAGGGTTACTATCATAGATGACATCACCTTTCTAAAAGTTTAAGCTTACTTTGTACACTTTCTTTGTAATGTTTAAATGTGCTGAAGGAAAATTTGTAATGCAAAAATAATATAATTTTTATAATAACTATTTATTTTTAACATGCACCATAGGGGTCTTTAAAACAGTAAAGTCTTTCTCTGAAGGACAACAGGGTTAAACTTACAGCCCTGTGCAGAATTAGGTATTGGTATTAATAGGTCAACCCAAATTGACCCTGATGCTCTCATAACCCCACTGGATGTTATTCCCTTGTCTGTCCCATCATTGTTGTTTCCTATTTAGTATTCTGTCCTGGCATCTAGTAGCCGCAGGGTTAGTAAATGCTACTGCCTGTGAAAAAAGAACTGGGTAATGGTGTTACATAAGCATTTGGCAAGAGACTCTTATCTGTTGTGCTACTGTTACAGTTTAGCGGATGGAGTTTGATATCCCCACTGAGTTTAGACGTCTGAAAATGCTTTGACACTGTGCTTTCTGTTTGACCCGACTACTTTTCGGTGATGGAATGTGTGAGACGAAGAGTCAGACAGACCCTGTGAATGTTGGCCGGTTAGTTTGTGAGGCATTTGGGGAGGTGGGTTGAACTGGGTTCAATTCCACACAAGGCAAAGCACATTGTCATCTGGCAAATATTTTTGCATCAATCTACCTTTATTTTTGATATCATATACTGTTTGAGGAAGTTTTACTAGTAGTTTTCATGTATACTGAATGCCAAATGTTTTGTAGGAGCTTCCAGCACACTTTTCTTTTGATCAAACTGGATTTCTTTGGACACTGACCAGTGTTTTTCCTAAACCCATGTGTTTCAAAGTCCATGTTTACTGTGTGATTGCTTAAAACAATTGTAAATATAGATTTTTGAAAAGAAATTAACACATGCAAGCTTTTTGTATAATTGAATTTGTTTTTAAGCCTTATATTTATTTGCAAATGCCAATTACAACAGATTACAATTTTTATGTAAATATGAGTTAAATGGGTTTGTTTAGGGTTAAAATGTCTGTGTGAAGACTTGTGAAGATCAAAAGGTCACCGATAAGATGCAGATGTCAACACCTGCTTGATAAGAGCAAACCTGACTACAGATGCATTATTTGAGTCCCAGCAGGGTTTGCAGTGAAACAAGATCCCTATTTAGAGCGTTTCTTCAGATGGTAGTTTGTTCTTCCTCTGCTTTGAAGGCACATTGTTTTACACACACACGCACGCACGCACGCACGCACGCACACACACACACACACACACACGCACACACGCACGCACACACGCGCACACACACTTTTTGTGTTTTTATCTTGTTAAGAAGTGGTTCTAGAGGAAAGGCTGTCTAAACAAAATGCACATCAATACCTGATAACACAGCAAAAACACACTGAGAGCTTATTAAATACAAACAGCAGTTTTCATGAAGCGTTAAAAGACTCAACAGCAAAATATGTGATTATTTCAAGGGCGTAATATAAAGTTCTCAAGGATATCCTGTTTACAGATTTTTTTAAACAGAACTCTAACTATCTATAGACCAGATCTTCGGAAGAGATCAGTGTAGCAGACTGGTACCTAAAGGCCCCCAAACCTAAAAAATTCACTTTTAAATGTGTTTCTAGCTGAAAATGAGTTGTGTGCAGAAACATCCTGCTTTTATACAAATCCATCTATTCTTCTTTGTGTAATCTCCTTTAAACCGACACACAAAAAAGGCTGTTGGGGATCCCCTATCAATGTGATGTCACATTGAGTACGCCCAAACTATAATCGCTCGGAGACTCTGCCTTATAAACGCGTAGTTTAACCAACCTGAGTCACGTGTTTTGATGTAGTCCAAAGCACATGTGAGAGCCATAGACTGTGAAAAAGATGGATACCTCGACGTTGCGTCCTTCCATTGTAATAAATTGAAGCCAAAAATGTATGAACATGGTCGCCGCCATGTTACATAAAAACGTCAGTTTGGAGCCAAGGCATGTGCAGAAGGAATTGTCCGTGGAGCCAGAGGCGGAGCCGCAGTAGCAAAACTTTCGTCCAAACGCTTGTGCGCCCAATTCAACCACACAAATCATAACGACATGGCCCGTTTCTATAGGATCAAATTACTAGCTAAAATGAAACGTATCACAAAAATGAACAATTTAACATATATCAGCGCTCTACCCCATATTTTGCATATGGTCAACATATAGCTTTCTTGCATTTAAAGAAACACACACAAAAACAGTGCGTTTTTCATTACAGCCACAAATGGCCATCTTCAACATCGTATAATGAAAGATCTGGTAGTGTATTTAAAGCTGAAACTTAACAGACAAATTCTGGGGATACCAGAGACAATTTCTATATTACTGAAAACACCGTATTTTCCGGACTATAAGTCGCACTTTTTTCATAGTTTCACTGGTCCAACAACTTGTAAGTCAGTATGAATTAATTTTGACATATATGAACCAAAAGACAACATTACCGTCTACAGCTGCGAGAGTCCACTGCTCCTGTATGTAATTCAATAAATTCAGTGATATGGATTGACGAGCCTGCGAACTTGACGCGCGTTGGTTTGTTCTGTTCATTTAGCCTATTCAGCCTACCAGGTATGTACAGTATGCTATCATGTATCGTGTAAATAACTGTTTGCATTACGTTAACATACAGACATCTATTCAGCCTGCTGTTCTGTGTGCTATTGTTTAGATGAATAACTTGCCTTTCCAGATTAAATGTCTGTTCTTCGGCAGAAATAAACAAATGCGACATAGTATTTTTTTTTTTTTTTCATGACACATTTTTGATCGATGCGACTTATACTCCGGAGCGACTTATAGTATGGAAAATACAGTACATTAGGGCCCTTTAAACACCCAACTGCATCCCAGTCAACTGCACAAAATCCAGCCAGTCAGTCAATGTTTTTTAGCACAAAGGTCCTGGGTTAAATTCTCAAGGACCACATTGATAAAAAATGTATAGCTCGAATGTACTGTAAGTTGCTTTGGTTCAAAGTGTCTGCTTGGTGTGTAAATGTTAATGTCAGATGGGAACTGGTGCTTTCATCTAGGTTTTGCAGGTTTTTGTCTGCAGTATGAATTAGACCGTCTGTGAATGGTAGATCGAGTTGCCGTCTGCTTGAAGACTGAAAGAGTAGCTCTTTGCTGATTCAGAATCGCCCTTTTTGAAAATAAAATGCTGTATATTTACTGTTTTAGAAGTTTATCACAGACGGTTGCAGTCTTGCTTCTGATAATGTGCCTTTTAGATATATATCATTTATTCTGTAGGAACTGTCATCTTTATATGTAAGCTCATATTATACAATACATTTTTCTCTGTTTCAGCTGAAAAAGTTAGCTCCCTGGGGAAAAACTGGCATCGCTTCTGTCTGAAATGTGAGCGCTGTGGTAAGATTCTGTCTGCTGGTGGCCATGCAGAGGTAAGCAGGAATGAGTCAGTAAATCACTGATCTCATTATTGTCTGCTGTGATTTCATCAAAAATAAAACAAATCCGCACACCTAGTCAAAATCAAAGAAACGTGACGTCTGAGATTGTATTTTAGTTTTACCAAGTTCACAAAATTTTAAGCCTTAAGCTGTTGAGATGACATTCATTCTAGGTCACACAAGTGTGCCCCCTTTGTTTTCCTGTTCCCACATTGCCCCTTTTTCTCCCCCTCTTGTTTCCTCTCTCTTTCTCATTGTTCTGACACGTATGATGGACTTGTCTGATATGATCTAGCTCAGTGGTCCGAGTTGTCTTGTGCTTCTCTCTGTGCTGAATGATTGTTCATCCATCCAAGTTTGTGCCACATCATGAAAATGGTAGAAAGTTGACAGTACAAAATCAATCTGAAGATAAACAAAGACAGGGATGTGGTTCATCTCACTTGATTTCTACCACTGTGTTTTAAACCACCTTTAATAATCGTGCAGCTTCGTCTATGTGTTCCTTCAGTATGAATGGGCATGACACATCTGAACCCAGATAATAGATATTTATAGTAACCTGATTTGAGCTGTCTGGAATGTTTTCTAACCGTCTGAGGGAAACTGCAATTACAAATAGTTTTCTGGATGGAAAAATTTAAGCTTGTTTATTTTCATGAATTTGTTACATAAGAAAGACATTCCCATACACTAAACCTGAATGCCAAAATGGCAAAGAACTAAAAGACGCAGAGTGATACTTAATAATAATTTAAATGTTCTTTCCAAACCATAGAGATTGACAGTTATGGAAAACAGTGTGCAGTCTGGCTGAGTGTTTTAAAGAAATGAGAAACATTCTTCTAGGGTCGGCCTTTACAACTTCTCGCCTCTTACAGGAAATTGAAAATTATAACATTCTTAACCGCAGTGAAATTCCTAGAAAAACAGCATATCTGTCATTTTCAAACATGTTCAGTTCAAGGAAGCTGTTACAGTTCAAATCATTTAAAAGGACAAATATGTATCCATAAGCATTAAACACTTTACCCCCATACACACAGAGAGTCACTGTGGGACATTACAAGAATTATAGCAAAGACAACAAAAGGACAAAGATAGTGTTCATCAAATGTAGAAAACAATCAATTCTTTCTTCCTTTCTGTCTCTCAGTTTCACATGCACCCTTGCACACACACAAACAAAAGCCACACACAGCTTCAGTTTAATTATAAGGTGGGTTCTGTCTCAAAATTCGTTTCTTTTGAATGAGGGACACAAACACACAATTTTTCAGTCTCTTACTCAGGGATATATTAAGTCGTGTTACTCTTTTATTATGATAATTGTGTTTCATTTATTTTCTTTTTCTATGTGCGTTTGTGTTAAGCTGCATGGGGTTGTGTTTTTGATGCTGCTCTCTCCAGGTGTAGACGTTTTTTTCTTTCAAGTATTCTTTGGGAAATGACTCCTGTTGGGAACAGTGGCGGCCAGTGACTTTTTTTTCGAGGGTGCATGTTGCGAAGCTCGTCACAACATGCGTAATCAGAGTTTAGTGTTAAGTTAGTGTCTTGTGAGTATTCTGTGAACGTGAGCGTCTCTTTTATCATAAACCCTTTCAACGCGTGTGCAGCAGGTATATATTTTGACAAGACGCATGATGCACATGGTTCACATGAAGCAACGAACACATATTTTGAAATATGGCTGTGCAAAAAAAAAATCGCCTACGATTAGTAGTAAATCGCCAACATCTGCTTTCAGATGGAACGGCATTTACTACACAGATCCGTGTTTCACAGAGAAACTAAGCAAAATCGCGTTCATAATGGAGGAAAATCGAGTCCGATAATCTATGGGATTTTGCCTAGCTTCTTAGAGTTTGTTCACACTGCAAACATTAATGCTTTTTTTGCTCAGATCTCATTTGTTGTTTGACTGTTCACATTATGTGGCTAAAATCAGACAGCTGTGTGAACTGTTTGTAGTCCTGAACTGCATCGCATGCACAAAAGAACAATACTATGTCACACGCAGCACGCGGTAATACGGAAATGAACGTGCAGACTACTGAGCAGGTGTTGTGGACTTCATTCGGAGCTGCGCAGACCGGCCAATCAATGCGTTTTATCTCAGTTCCGTGGAAGCGAACAATACGAGCCGTGGAAGTCTGCTTCCGGGTCACATGCAGGTCCGTCATCTGGACAACGCTTCAGGAAAGTCAGACACTTATTTGCATGTTAGGAGCTTTCATATATAAGGCGACGTGCAACAGAAGCTTAATATTTAATTTAATTAAAAAAAAAATTAAAGGTCCTGTTTTTCCTGATCCCTTTTCAGAAAACTTTAGTTATGTAATGTTGCTGTTAGAGCATAAATAATACCTGCAAAATTTTAAAGCTCAAAGTTCAATGCCAAGCGATATATTTAATAGAATTCCCCTTTCAAAGCCCTCAATTTCCCAGTTAAATGACGTCAAAATAAGAGTTTCTGACTAACCCCCGCCTACAGGAATACGTCAGTCGCCAGCTTTGACTCAAACAGCACAAACTAAGCTGCTGTCGAATCACAACACACTAAACAAACTACACAATCAGAACTCGTTACATATTTCTGAAGGAGGGACTTCATAGAACAAGGAAGACATCAGCACGTTTTTAGGACAGTGAAAACATTGGTATAGAGATAAGTAAATTGTATGAAAAATACAGCATTTTTTTTTACAACGAAACATGAACACATGTTATATTGCGCACCATAAACACAAGCATAGTTTCAAAAACACCGGAAAAACTGGACCTTTAAACTTGTTTGATCTACGTAATTCAATTGACCTATGGCTAAGCCACGCCCCCCTCCACTCACTCAGACAAACAATCAACATTCGGTGACAGGCACTATGGCAGCTGTGACAGTAGGAGATATTTCACAAGAGGCAATTGATGATTTTTGGAGACAGAAAGACTATATATCATCTCAAAGTCACCAAAGGGGCCTTAACTATGCATTGGAGGGTTTTATTAATAATTTTATTGTTGAGAAGGTAAATGAAAAGCTTCAGCTCCAGGCAAAAATGTACAGGTCACAGTGTAAACGCGATTAAACCGCATCTCGTTGCCATCATGATCAAATAAAATATGTACAGGTCTAAGTTGCATACGTTTCCAGGACAAGCCTTAACCATCTTTACCAAGAGTACCTCCCCATTAGTTTGGTGCTACAGTATTTACATGAATCATTCTGCACAACACTGCAATTACAAATAACATTTGTTATCTCGGTTATTTACAGATACATTAATGTAGCTAAGTGACATGTACAACGCAGCTAGAAGCTAATGATAACATTTTCTACTGTTAGGCTGATGTTACGTTAGAGATGTTAAAGATAACATTCAAATACGTTGTTGCTTAGAACAGATGTAGACATCCTTGTTTAATTTATCCACGTTTAGTAGGTGTTGTGGTCTACCGCATAACTTAATCCAGAGCAGACACTTAACGTTATCTCGGTTGAGATATGGCTTGGGAAAGGGTAAAAAAATACACAGTGTCACTCAGCCTCTCAGGATACCTAGTGTCGGAGTTGCATGTAATGAATGAAAACTGACTAACTGCAATGCATTTCAATGGAAAGCAGAGAATGTCTGAGTGTATTGGGTTAGCTATGCGCACTGTAATTGGCTCATCACATTTTGGGGCGTGGCTTAGTCAAATACGTACACCTGTTCAACAAGATTAAATCAAGTTTTCAAATTAAATTAATGTTAATTAATGTTAGTTTTATTTGAAGAAAACTTAATGTAATAATGTGGAACCGGTGTCCAAAAGTTTTTTTTCAGTGTATATTTAACAACAAGAGGGTGTCAGCACATACAGAGAGATTAAAGGGATAGTTCACCTAGGGTGACCATACGTGCCATTCTTCCCGGACGCATCCCGTCCAGGATTTTTTGTTCGTCTTCCGGAAGTCGTATTTGTCGACCGCATACGTCATAGAGGATTATTATTATTATTACAGAAAAGCAACCGTTACATTTTAAGGTAAGAATGAAACTACGATTGTATATCTTATGTTTTTAACTGAATGGCGTATGCGGTCCACAAATAGAATGGGAAGAATGGCACGTATGGTCACCCTAGTTTACCCAAAAAGTTAATTTTGTCATCATTTACTCACTCTCATGTTTTTTAAACCTGTATGAGTTTCTTGATTCTGTCACTAAAGAAGAAATTTTGATAAATAATGCACGCACGGTTCCCATTTACTTTAATAGGAAAACAAATATGGAAATCATTGGGTACCGTCAGCTGTGTGCTTACATTACCAAACATCTCCTAAAAAAGACCCTCCAAAAAGAGTGTTAGAGTTTCTGGAATTTAATGTTGTTTAAAGTTGTAATAGTTCTTTACTTATTTTAATATTAATCTTAATAGCTAGGATTGCAATATTTAGTATGGCGCCTTGGCATAAAATCGTAGAGTTAAATCGAGTGTACGTTTTACACACATGCATTAAAATTTGTAAGAATGCTTGAATTTACTCTACAAAAAATTGTGCTAAATAGTACTAAAAGATTGTAACCATAGGGGAAACACTAAAGAGCACCTATATAAGCCCTCTGTAGAACCATAAGTGGTGTTAAAGCATGACAATAGCACCACTTATGGTTTAACATAGCACAATATGGTTCTACACAGTTTCTACATAGGTGATTCTACATAGGTAGGTTAGCACTAAAAATGGCTTCTCAATGATTATGAGCCAGTGAACCAATTTTTGTGCTATTTAGCACCATTTGTTTTTAGAGTGTTGCATCTGACTGAGTCCTTATGCATGCTGGGAGGGTCAGGAAGGAACAGAAGCATAAACAATCACTCTTAATGACTCCAGCACGGCAGCTTTCTCCCTTTTATTCTGTCAAACAAACATCATCTGAAGGTTCAAAGCGTAGGAGAGTAATGACTGCCAAATTGAAAATGTTTAAAAAGCAAGTTAGTCTTTAGAATTATTATTCTTTTTAAACTTTTAAAACCTTTTTTCAGATCTCTCTAAGGTCATTGCATTTATATATTTTTAGTGTTCTTTATTAGCCTCACAAACAAAAGTGTTTGCAGCATAGTTTATGACATTTACAAATTTTGGAAAAATAAATTACTAGGGGAGAGCGTGGCACAACACTTTTTGGTTTTGCTCCATTATTCTAAAAATATTTTGGTTGATTAATTATATACACAAGCAACAAACACATCTCTTCTACAAATGCAATTTTTATTTTTTTTAGTACTTACCATTCTTGGACAATTACACCAAACGTGACAGAAGTGCAAACGTTACAACTTACCCCATAGGTGGCATTAATTGTAATAGACAGGGGGTTGTAACAGTTGTAACACTTGGTAAAAATTAAGTTTGCAGGGAAATATTTCAATACTGTTTTGTCTATATACTTGAAGTGGATATTGTATATATCTGTCTATAATAGACAGGTATCCACACTATATTCATTCATCCAGCCCTTTTCTAACAATAGTTCAATTAAAATGGATACAAATACCTAAATATGTGAGAAAAAGATTTTTTATATGTTATCCAGTCTGTAATAACCATACTACTGTTTCAAAAATCTAATTCTAAGATAATGAGCATCAAAGTCTCATTTTAGCCCTTCATTTCATTATGATTTCAATTTTGTATGTGACCTTAATCAATATTAACGATATGAACAAAATAAATTTGACACACGATTTTTGATAAGACAGGCACATTTATTTTGTTGGCAGCCAGCAATCATTCGTGTGTAGCCTATTTAAAACAACGGCAAGAATTACACTAACGTTAGCAGTTTTCAGATCGTAAGTGCTGAAGGGTTAGTTGTAACACAGCGTTACAATTAACCCTGCTGGGTCAAAATATTTTAAAGCCCACCAAAAAAGTTGCTAAGAGCTGCAGACATATTTCAAAACGATGCTATGTTTTAGTCAACAAGACACTGATTAATATGACATAGCATTGGATTTGGTATCTTACACACCCAACTTAGAAACCGAAAAAAAACATTTGATGAAAAAATGTACTTACATGCCACCAAAACACTCGTTCATCAATAACTCTCTGGAAAAACATTATACATTTCCAATAATTTACAGGAGATCGTCTTTTGGCAGTGTGAAAAAATACCGGAAAACCAAAACGCTCAACCTTGTGCAACAATGTAAACAGTCCGTGTTACAACTAACCCCACGTTAGTTTTTGCCCCGCACACCCCTGCATTATATATAAAACCCTAAAAAGCTAAGAAACTTAAGAAAGACCCTAGGAAAACAAAAAAACAGAAACTAAATATTTTTTTCTTTCTCTCCATTAACAGCATGATGGATTGCCATACTGTCACAAACCTTGCTATGGGACCCTCTTTGGACCAAAAGGTATATAGGCTACAATAAATTGTAATGGATATGTATGTGGTTGTCTTAGTGTGTGTGTGCGTGTATTTTTGTATAAGGTCAATCAAAAAAAAAAAATGAAAAAACTTAAGCTTTTAGGCTACTGTGTGTTTTGTTGTTTAAGAAAAGAGTAGCTCACAGATTTCTCCCAGGAACACAAAGTCATGCGGGTTTTGAGTAACATAAGGATGATTAATGGATGACATGATTTTACATTTTAGTGAGATTAGACATGTTGGGTCAGATTGTAAAGGACATTTTATTCTGTTTAAAACTTTAAATGGCCAATTTTCCCATGATAGCAAATAACTGGGATTCAGTAAAATGGAGATGTATCCTATTTTGCAGATGAAACAGAGCAGAGAAAAATTCAAACGCATACATCATGCAGATGTACTGTAGACTCTATACAGTCCTTTTTTCACTTCGCAAGACCATACTGTACATGTATAAACCACATACTGTAGTCACAACAAAAATTAACATTAATCTAAGCTCATTTATACACATATTCACATGAATTCACATTCCTTTGTCTACACCAGACACTATAAAACTGAAATAAACGCATGTAATAGAAGGACAAAAGAGAAATTTTGCTAAATGTATACGTGTAGGTGATGTGTTTATCAGTAAGAAAATGTTTTATTCAAATAGATGCTTAGTTTAAGTGTTCAGCTTATGTTATTGCACACTCAATAGAGTTTAGGATTTGGTTGCTTGAGCTTATTATGTAAGCGTATATGTCATTCTAGACATACAATTTTATCAGTATCGTGCGCAAGAAGATATTTTTGGCTTTTCCGTAATGCTGTCTGCATTAGAAGAGTCTGACCACTTAGATATGAACTTTATCGCGCACAAAGTCAAAGTAATGGAAAAGTTTTCACTGTTCTGACTTAGGTGTAAATATAGGAGGGGCGGGGTCTTATATTTATGAGACTCCTCCGCCGACACCTGTCAACAAATCATGTGAGAGCCCTTCAGATGGATCGCCCACTACACCATGGACCAACTCGCAGATCAGCTATCATCAACCTAAGGGTAACACGCACACATCACTACATTATACACGGCACTTTTCAGATAAAGGGAGGATGGGAAGTTATAATTACATGTCCTGTTTATGAACAACAAACTCCCTTTGTACTGCATATATATATATATAGAGAGAGAGAGAGAGCATTGCATTGTCTTACACATTCCATAACACATCTGCACTTCCTCAGCAATTTTTCACACACATTCATCCCACAGCGAGTGGGAGAGAGGCAAGAAATACTGTTTGTCGAGTGACTACGGGTGGGGGGATAGTTTTCTGTAGTGACCCCCTTGGGATTGTACGCTCTGGAATTTTAATGGCCTCCGTTGATTGGCTCCCTTCCCGAAATATTTCCCCTTAATAGGTGTTTTCCGACAGACAGGGAGATTAGAGGAATGTTAGGGGAGGATTTTAGGACCATTGTGAAAACGTCTGGAAAAAATGTCACTGTTTTCTAAACACAAGCTTGGTCCCATGAGTATTAATGAACCTATGGCGAGTTCATGCTGACAAATGAGCACAGAATATGAAATTATGATCCAAAACAGCTTGCTTCATTATTGAGGAGATGTGTTGACAGATGTAGTTAAGATCCAACACTATAATATGCATGAAATAGCTTAACAAACATGAAAGTAGATAAAAGTGTCTGCCAAATGCATAAATGTAAGGTTTTTGTTTATTCATAGCTCCTTCTGCTCCTACACGTATGTTTGCTGGAGAGACGTGTCTGTGTCCCGGCTGTGGAAAGGCAGTGTATTTCGGTGAGTCCAGTGAATTATAACACAGACTTTTCAGACATTTGAGAACTTTACAGCATTTCTGTGGTTGACGTGTGTTGGGTTTTGAGCTGCTATGCGATGTGCAGAATTCTGTATGACCGCTGAGAGACTTTTAAAGGAACAGAAGATCAAAATTTTAATATAAAACAAATTTTTCGGTTGTAAATTGGTAGGTTTAAATATGTTGGTTATCAGTCATTTCTTTATATATATCCTTGTCACAAACACAATATTCAGATTACATTTCTGTTGTAATGTTGCATTATTTGTCTGTTAATGTACTTTTCCACTTATAACAACACTGGTGTATTGATGTGATGTAATTTGTGATGTAAGGAGCTGATTTCATTGTCTAATGCTACAGCTGAGAAGGTGATGTCATTAGGTCGTAACTGGCACAGGCCTTGCCTACGCTGTGTGAGGTGCAAGAAAACACTGACGCCTGGTGGCCATGCAGAGGTACATAAACACTTTACGAACTAATAACAACATTAAAATAAGCTAAAACATCTAAGAATGAAGATATTTCTTTAGTTAGTAATATATTAATAATGTTGTTGTGGGCAATGGGGGGGGGGTCTTAAAATAAAAAACCCATATGATTTATGTATTTCCACGATTTTTTTACATATTTAAAATCCTTTAGCTTATGAGAGCAATAGCTGAGTCCTTGTTGCTATATGTACTGTAAATAATACATTAATAATATTGTGCAGTATTTTCACTCATATGCACTCTGTATTTGCTGCAGCATGAGGGCAGTCCATATTGCCATGTGCCCTGCTACGGGTACCTTTTTGGACCAAAAGGTGTGAACATTGGAAAGGTGGGCTGTTACATTTACGGAGAAAATGAAATGCCAAGCGAACATTAAGTGAAAATTTTATTTTATTTGGTACTGATTTTTGTTACATCATCGTAGTCAGTAAAAGGTTATTTTATTGCACAAATCAGATGGTTGTTGCTATTTAAGAAAATAGTCATACAATGCACAACAGTCCTCACTCTATGTATACAGTATGTACATATACATACACGCATAAACACTCTCTTTATCCCCTTTCATAAATACATAGACTCACAGTTTCTATATATTTATTCACACATCTCCATCTAGTGTCTTATTTAGAAAATGTTTGTAATTATTACTTGACAAAGTTGTAATCCTCTACTTTTGTAACTAATAAAGATATTTTAAAAGAGCTCTGGAGTTGTTGTTCATTGTGCACATAAGTTGAACTTGATAGTTACACTAAAAAAATATTGGTGCATAATAATTATTTGATAAAACATAAAATACAATCTATCAAGCTATCACTGGGGTGTCACTGTCATTTTTCATTTGTTTAGCTTCCTCCTGCTTTTCATAATCTTCGATGAGCTTCTTCCTATTTCATTTAATAAAAACACAAGATTTGGTTAAGGAACACACAAAAACAAGTGTTTAACAAGTAATACAATTTGTAGGCCTATTTATAGGGAGTGTGAAGTCACGCAGTGTTGCATTATGGGACGTGGCTGCCATTTTTAGAGGCACCGCCAACGGCTATGCCATTTAATTGTGGGTGTGTTAAGCTAAAACTAGGTCAAATTGAAGAAGAATGGAAGAAATCGAGAAGTTGAAAGTAAACGAGAAGGGATCATATCGGGAGAAACAAAATGCTACTGCCAAAAAAAACTTTATTTGGACAAACTGTCCGAGATAAACAACATTACGGATCCAGGCGCACTACCTCCGCTCAAATATCTGGTCAATTACCTTGTTTTTGGATTGAGTGCATACACTTTGCAGGAGTTTAAGAGCTATAAATCTCTTCAAGCTCATAGTAAGATTACACTTCTTCTTTTATATATATAAAAATTGTCTAAATAATTATTTTTATAACTCATGTGGTTATGTTGATCAGAAATGAATGAATAAATAATTTACATTTACAAGTTAGTTTGACAGTGTTAGCATAAAAACAAACAATTTAAGTGGTTCTGCTTTTATGAGTCACAAATTACTGAATTACTGAAAATGCAGTGAACACACTCTCGCTGATGCAGGGATTTTTTGAAAAGTAAAAGTTTTTATCCTGATTGCTGGCAAACCACGCGATCCGGCGTCTTTTCGTTAGCTCCTCCACCGACTTCCCTTGTTGTTTTTTCCAAGAATGAAAGCTGAAAAAACGTATTCCGTTGTTCAGTTTCCTCCCTGAATGATCGTGTGACCTGCTGTGGCAGTTCTTGATCGAGAAGTACTGACCAAACATATCAAAGTTTATTAAAATCTCGACAGATAATCCAAACACAACCTCCAACACACAAACTTAAATACAGCGGGATAGGACGCGATCCTGCAAATATGGCCATAATGCAACACGGCGTGACAACAACTCCACATTCCCTATTGACGCACGTGCGTTGATGCGATTACACGATAGTGATGTTAGGTTCTTGAACGAATCGTTCTTTTGAGCTGGTTCTCAGGAAGTTACCGGTCGATCCGGTTCACAAATCGAACTGAATCAAAAGCCGTTTCTCAATGTCAAGGAAGGATCCTCGGAAGCCAGAATTTCGAGGATGCTATGTCATCAACGTCCGTCGAAGGACTGTTCCAATGTCGAAATTTCAGCCAAGGACTGAGTCCTTCGTTCGAGAAATATCCCATATACAGGAAAGGACGCATATTTGTATCCTTCGCGCTCTTCACGCGCTGAAATCACCCACAATCCTATGCGCCCAGCACCGAAAGCACACCTTCAATCATGCAATGAGGTGCACTTGCTAGCCTGTTCTATTTAACGTGTTCTCCGAATGCTTAAGAGGAGCCTCACATAGCCTCTGAAGGAAGTGACTTGTAAGGAGTAGTCCTGCCAAGGAAGTATCCTTGACATTGAGAAACGGCTAAACTTTAGTTTTGGGCATAGGTCCCGGGTTGATGACGCCTGACGCACAGCCGAAATAGCACGTCGGACTCAAAAAGAACCGAACGAAGTTTGTCGATGATTGCCGAGGCGAGGATTGCCGACTTAAAAAGCTTTAGTTCTGGTACTATTTATTGTGCATGCAAATCATATTGTAGTTTTAATGTGTTGATACAAACGACTTTATTTGAATGTTTCATTGATATAGTAAATGCGTAGTGATGTCATTTCTTGATGACGTCAGGAACCAGTGAATCGGCTTTTTGAAGCGGTTCAATGAGCCGAACTGTCCGAAAAGAGCCGGTTCGCGGAAATGAATTGGACTTTGCATCACTATTACATGACTGAGCGGAACTTAACTTCCGGTCTCTGTTTGTTTAATGGTCTGAACTGGAACAAATATCTCGTCGAAAATAAATGTTTCCTAAAGATGAGGAGAGATGGCGATCATGGATCACCACTGTTTGATGGCAGGTTTGGCAGCCGATCTGTAGTTAAGATTGTATACATTATATAGTACACATTTTATACAGTAACGTTAGCTCAGTGCAGTTTTTGACACGTGTTAGCTATCATTTGAACTAAGGTAATCTATGTGTTGTTTATTTTGCTTGTTATTGGAAATAAACTTTAAAATGACTTGTTGTTATTGATTCTTAGCGGCGTTTACCAGAAGTTTCATGTGTGTTCCATGAAAGCTGTTTGTTAATGTTGTTACTGCTGAAACTGTCTATATTTTCTAATGTTTGGTCTTTTTTTAACTCTACAGTCATTTAACTCTATTCCCTAAAAGCCGATACTGTGACAATAATAGATTATAGGTTATGACTTACCCAGTACCCTCAATGTCCTCTATGGTCTCAGGTAGACACCTGCCTCGTGTCTCAGGTAACTGCCAAGCCACCAGACTACCAAAGAGTGCCACAGAGCAGAGGGTGATCTGAGGGAGATACCCCCAAATACTGTCCAATAGCAGGACTAGAGGAGACAAAGCCACACCTAGACGACCCAGGAGAGAGTTATAGCCCATCCCATTTTGCCTGGGAGAACCAAACAGATGCATTATTATAATGCATGTCATGCTTTAATTAAACATTCTTTGATTATCAATTATTATACAATTTCCTCCAATAAGCGCCATCAAATAATCTACATTTTACATAACAATTTGCAAATTTAAATAAATATTTTTGAGTTTATAAGTTAAATTTACTTTAAAGATGTAAATTAGACTGTTACCTGAGAACAGTGGGGTAAAGCTCAGAGCTGTATAATATGATTGTTGCAAAAGAAGCAACAGCAAAACCTTTTCCTAGTACAGCTACCACAGTACGACCAACCCATTGATCTAAAAGAGAGTGAGTACTGTATATTAAACATAAACTGAGAAAGATGTGAAACACAGATCAGTAGTGATGGGGACGAGACAGCCTATGCCGAGTGTGAGTCAAGACCGAGCCTTTGAAGGGTTGAGACCGATTCGAGACCAAGACCATAAAAACATATCAGTTTTCATATTCATGATTTAATATCACCCCAGTTAATAATCAACAGTTAGGCCTACAGACTAAGCTAGATTGGGAATTGTTTAGAGGAGCAGTCTTGCGTCTTATTATGGACTATGCTTTTACTATCATTAAAAAATCCCTACCATAGCATCATCTGCTGCTTATTTTTCTAGAGATAAATAAACGGCTCTGAAGGCAGTATCTTTGCATTGCACCATGCAATGTCATTTTCAAATTATGCCCGTCAACATTGCATTTTATTATTGTTGTTATGTGTTGTGTGTTTTTTTATATGAACATAAAAAAATTTGCTGGTCTCGAGTGCTCGGTTTGAAATTACGAGTCCTCCTCTCACTGTGGTCCGAGATCGAGTCAAGACCGAGTCTTTGAAGGAACGAGTCCAAGACAGGTCCGAGAAATCGGTCTCGAGACCGATCTCCAGTCTGAGACCGGACTCGAGTACTACATCACTACAATTTTTTGCTATTCTCCATCATTGGTCTCACCTTTGGGTATGAATATGTTAATCATGAGACTGATTCCAACCAATAGCAGAGCTCCAGCTTCTGTTTTGCGTCTGCCAATTTTTTCAAGCAGATAATAGATGCTAAGTTTAGCAGGAATCTCAATAACTCCATAAACAAAATGAGTCAGGTACATGTTCAGACCAAAGCCTGTGATGTTAAGGCTTATTCCATAGGTGGTAGTGGCAACGCAAAACCTATAAATGATAAAAAGTCATTAAACTCATGGTTTAATATACAAACAATACGTTTACATGCTATATACCTTAATGCCAATTATAGCTAAGGTTAGCATACTGAAGGTATAGTTCAACCAAAATAGGTTGTAGATAATAAGGTCAAGTCAAGAATGACGTAAAAGTGAGTATATAATATTCATTTTGGGTGGACTGTTTCTTTAGGTTCAGTTACACACACCATATGGTCCCTGTAAGCAAAGCTAGTTTCCTCATTTTAGGGGTTCTGATGAGATCCAGGTAAGAATGGTTTCTTTTTTCTGTGTCTGTAGTTAGCATGCTTGAGAGTGTCTACAAAAAAACCAAAGGGAAGAGGGTAGTGAAAGCCTGGAATTCCTAAAATCGCTCCCACCTTTCATCCCAGTAGCCATGGAAGTGAGGTGAAATATACCTGTCTCACTCACCTCAGGTTGGATTCTTGAGATAACTTTCTCCCTACGGTTCATAACGGCACATCTATGAAGATAATAATGAGCTTTTTGTGTCTTTCCATTGACTATCAGCCATCGAGCTGACTCTGGCAACCACCTACATCAGAAACATTTGGTATGTGAAATATTGTGGGACTGAACACTCAACACACAGACCAACAGACAAAATTAGTGCATACAGGACCCTTTAGCGAGCATGGGAAATTGGGAACACTAATTGGTAAAATGTATTTGTAGAAACTGTGTGTTTACCACCAGAGGATTGTGCACAGAAGTAAAGGTGAAGTGACAGCCACTGTCAACCATCTCCAGTCTCTCACACAGAATCCAAATAGAGATAAAGAGGTGCTTCCACAAGCCCATGCTATACTGTCAATTACACACACCAATCTTCTGTGCTTAATGTCAACCCACTCCACATCTGAAACAAAGAGCATGCACATATATTTTTATTAAACTTCAAGTAAGCTACACATATTTGTCATTCTGTCCAACTGAGTTGTACAAATCCCACCATAATCAAATAAAAATGTTCTCTCACTTTTTTTATTACATGACAAGACAATTTATATAAATATACCATATACAACACAAAATCCCTCAAAGATCACCTTTCGGCGTAACCTATGCATACTTTCTCCGTTCCACCTATCCTCTGGGTTTTTATCCACACTCCCTAACCAGTTCTCATCTGAATGTCAACACTGTTACTGACACTGGTCCACCCTAACATTCTGCTTAGACAGATTTTGTCCATTCACAAATACCCCAGCCCTTGCAACCCTCCCTGCTCCTTGGCTATCTGATCTTTACTGTTAGCATCATTCCAGACTTAGGGCTGCTGAAAGAAATTGGCACAAACTAACCCACATCATCAAAGTCTGTCTGGTACATTTCCCTCAGCATTTAAGGGGGCTTGTGTAATCCCATTACATAAGAAACCCACACTTAATCCTGCACTTCTAGAAATTACAGGCCAGTGTCTCTCATTGCAAAGACTCTCAGCATGTATTTTTTTACCAAATCTCCTCCTGTCTTTCACAGAACAATATCCTGGATAGCAACCAGTCTTGCTTCAAAAAGCCACTTAAGAAAAACTGCACTTGTCTCTGTCATTGAAGCTCAGATACTGTCAAGAGCAGGTTCTAAATCCTCAAAAGGTTTTCGACCCTGTTAATTATGACATCCTCCTGTCAACCCTCAGGAAAATGGGCGTCCCCTGTGGTTTGCTTCTTACCTCTCTGGTAGGTCATTTGGGGTGTCCTGGAGTGGTGAGGTCTCAGAGTCTCATCATCTTACTACTGGGTTGCCTTAGGGCTTAGTGCTTAGGGCACTTCTTTTCTCAGTTTACTGTACATGGCATCATTAGGATCTGTCATTCAGAAACATGGCTTCTCTTACCACTGCTATCGTGATCTGATGACACATAACTCCCTTTATCATTTTAACCAGATGATCCCATGGTTTCAGCACACATCTCAGAGTTATATCTCGGTCTGGGTGAAGGACCATCACTTGCAGTTGAACCTTGCAAAGACAGAACTGCTATTGATCTCGGCTAACCTAACGATACAACACAACAAACTCAAAACTCTGCTGTTAGCATACAAGATGACCTGTGGCTCTGCATCCCTTAACCTAAACCTCTATATCTGACATTAGTGCCTTCCATTCTGCTAGCAAATGGTGGCTTTTGGTGCCATCACAAATAGGCACAAAATCACTCTCACACACCTTTTTCTGGACCGTTCCCCATTGGTGGAATGACCTGCCTATCTCTAGAAGATCAACTGAGTCGTTAGCCGTCTTCAAGCATTGACTAAAGACCGGACGACCTGTAATACTTATTTCTATCTCTTCTACTCTTTTTTACTGTTAGGTTAACCGAGACCAGTTTCAAAGCTGTAACACATTGTTGCTCTTTGTTGATTTAATTGCTTCCATTGTTTACAGCATTTGGATAAAAGCATCTGCTTAATGTCTAACTGTAAATGCATTGACGTACAGTAATGGGTAAAAAAAGCTTAAAAATTCACTGTAAAAAAAATCAGTAGAAATTACAGTGTTATTGCAGCTGGGTTGCCGGTAACTTACCGTAGATTTAAATTTGTTATTTACTGGCAACATTTTGTTCAAAGTTAAATTAACATTAAGCATTTACAAGTCTTTGTCTTTGAAAAGGAAAACTAAAAAACAGCATCAAGCAAAACATTCTGGGAAACAAAATCTGAAGCAAAAACAGAAAAAGGTTGATGATGATTTCTGGTTCCCAGAATGCTTTGCATGAGGCTGTTATTGTATAACTTTATTCTGTAAAGATAAAAAAATTATTTAACTTTGAACAAACTCTTGCCAGTTAATAACACATTTAAATCTATGGTAAATTACAGGCAACCCATCTGCAATAACATTGTAATTTCTACAGAATGTTTTTACAGTGCTCTGCACTACATTTTTGGTTAGTGCAGCATCTGTCTATGTGAAAACAATGTTTCAGTTGTAATCATTAGATTGCATAGAGTGGATTGAGAAAAACATGGACAAAACAAAATCAAGTGGTTCTCACTGAGTACAGATGAGATGATGATGATGCCAGTGATGGTAAATCCAGTGAAGAATCTCAGCACTGCAAACATGATGAAGGAAGATGAAAAAACGCTGGCCACTGCAAAAACCATTCCTAATACATACGACACCAGCAACATTGGCTTACGCCCATATCTATATACAAAACAGAAGCTATGATTAGTTATGCACAAGATTTGTCCCCATTACATTTTTTAAATGACACTTTAAAGTTGTGCCGGATTCGCCCCGCTGGCGCCTTATGAGGAACCCTGGCATAGAGTTACGTTCAAGTTGCTTTAAAGCATGAAGAAATTACTGTGACAGGAAAAACTTTTATATATGCTATTATGATGCCCAAAAATAAGTTTTAAGTGATAAAATTATTATCTACAGCAGGACTTTTAATGAAACTATACCTGTCACTTAGGCCTCCAAAGAAAACGGCTCCAAACATCACTCCAACAAAAAAGATGGTGGCAACTGCTTTATTCAGCCCTCTATTATCACACACCAGATTCCACTTTGCAAAATAAAGATAGAAAACAGCTTTTCTAAATACATTGTGTTAATCCAGAACTGACGACTTTCAGTTACCAGCCCAGATTGTTAACTTTTATGTAACACCATGAGAAAGGGAAATAATAGCAAGCAGGAAAGAATGAACATCTTATAAATAATATGCAGTGATTTTCTTGTATTCTGCATCTCACCTCTGTGGCCAGAGTGCTGCTGAATGTACTGTTATCATACTCCCATCCATTCTGACACTGAACTACAGGAAGATCTGTTGTGCTGGATGAGTTTGACAGCAGGTGAAACTGAGGATAAGAAAACATGAGACACGAAGCAAGAGTGCCATCTTCCTGTGCTGGAATACTGACAGTCAGTCTCTCCTCCCAAGTCAGATTCCCAAATATCCCATCAGCATCCAAGTGGCTGATGTCACAGTGATGAGATGGGATGGCAGCGATAAAGTTGGTTAGCAGGAAGTGACATGGAAGAGTAAATCTCCCAACAAAGCCAATGCAAATAATCATTGCCTGGAACCTGCCAAAGCCATTGATGTCAGTAAGAAGATCTTCAAACTTCATGCTTCTTTGCTGAACAGAGTTGTGTCTTTCTGTGTTATTACAAAACCTTGGCTTATTTAGTGAAGCTGTATTGCTATTCTAAAGGTAATTATAAGCCAGACATTGCTTGTACTTTGGCCTGTGTTTGTACAGTACATGTGTCTGTATTTGGGTCAGTGACAAAACAAGCTCCTACAAAGATACTTAAAAAAACTTTTAAAATGGATGTAATGTATATATTTTTTTGAGTCAGGAACAATGTGTTTAAACAATATTTTTCATATCCTGTGTCATGCTGATTGTTTGTTTATTTAATAGTGGCAATTATATTTCTGAAAAAGTGTTCTGAAAAGTGTAAAACAACTTTACTATAAAACTAACATTTGAAAACTAAGAACAATAATTTGAAGAAATGTTAAGAAATGTAAAACAACAATTATAGACAACCTTAGCTTGCATTAAAACTTATTAAAATTATTGCACCCTTTGACTTTTGGTTGCACTACCTGACCTCTGCAATGAATTTACATTTAACAGACTTCTACTTGAATGCTGGTATAATCTTTTGCCTGTCATATCAAATTCATAATTATACTTTATAAATATAATAAATACAATTAAAATGTGTTTGATAGCCTTCCCATTACATTTAAGTAGTTATTTTTTCAGTATTTGAAAGAGATCTATAAACTTTTCATTCAGCCATAAAGAACATTGGTTCACATGTTTACACTTGTTAGCTTCTTAATAAAATGCCCAAGATTGCAGTTGTACCTTGACATTGGAGAACATCTACATTTTTAGACAAAAGTTATTCAATTATCCTAACATCTACTGTTATTTGTGATTTATTTTATATGAAAGATTTCAAACATAAAATTATGCCTAAATCTTATTTGGATTTTTTAACACTTATTTGTATGGATAGTTGCCCTGCCTGCCATTGTACAAGTTTGAGTTTCCAAAACAAAAATTTGTATTTATTATCAAAATAAATTTATTCAAACTAAATAGTTTTATAGAATAAAGTGACATATGTCATAAATGTATCAAGTAATGTTTATAGTAAATAATCTGATTGATTAAGATCTGGAAGTGTTAGAAGATAACCAGTTTATTGGTTAATGAACAACATTGTGCTTTCAAATCATTATACAACTCCCACAACACTACAGTCATTCAAGGTGAAGTGACTTGACTGAACTGTACATTGAAAGCTTGCAGCAGTGCCAAACATGGTCTTTATGGCCTTTTTGGTTATACAGATTTTTTCAAGACCCAAAATATTTCAAGTTATGATAGATATGTTCAGTACAAAAATTGGCTCCCCATTTTGAAGTACACTGTCAGAAGTAAAGTTACAAACACTGTTACTGGGATGCTAGATTCTAAAAAGGTCCTAATATGAACAGTACTCAGTGTTTCCTCTAGGAATTTTTCGGTAGAACTTTATTTTACAGTACGTGTACTTACCTTGTGTCAGGACTCTGCCTTGAAGTTTTATGTTGTATTTGTATTTTGTCATGGTGGCAGGGTTCTGGCAGTCCCAGGCCTATTGTGGAGGCTCATGCCTGTCAGGATTCTGCCACGAGAGTCTGTTTTATATTTATGTTTTATTGTGGTGGCAGAGTTCTGACAGTCTCTTGTTTCATGTGGAGGTTCATGCCTTGTTAAGTGTGGCATGGCCTCTGGTGTCCCGTCTCTAGGCCCCGCCCCCTTGTTCTCCCTGTTAATTATTCATTATTAGTTCATCCCTAGCACCTGTGTTGCCCTCGTTTAGTTTCCCTATTTAATCTCCTCTTGTCTCTTGTCTTGCGCTGGTTCATTGTGTTCATTCGTGCCATGTTAATGTATGTCATGCTGTTCTTCAGTTTAGTTTTAGTCTTGTTAATCAAGTTGTGTCTGTATTTTGTATATCATGTTTTATGTAGTGTTGCCCCCTCGTGGGCTTTTGTTTTCATGTTTCATGTAATAAATGTTCTGTGTTCACTCCCCGATATCGTTTGCGTTTGGGTTCTCTGTTCCTCGTCTACAGTTCCTGACAATGCCTTGTTTATTGTGGCATGTGCCTCCGGTGTCTTGTCTTTTGTCCCCGCCCCCTCGTTCTCCTGCTTATTAGTAATCATTGGTTTTCTCCCATCACCTGTTTTCGCTCGTTATCTTGTTTGTTTTTTCTTTTTAATGTCATTGTGTCCTTAGTTCTGTGCATGTTCATTGTGTTCTGTTATCGTGTTCGTGTTAAGTTTCTAGTCTAGTTTTCCAGTCAAAGTTTTAGTGTTATTTGTCAGAGTTCATGATTCATGTTGTGTACCCCCTCATGGGTTTTTTGTTTGTTAAATAAAGTGTTCCCTTTCAATACGGTTCACTTCGCATTGCGTCAGTTAGCTGACGCTATGGGGGGGGAAACTCCTGTTTACTCCGTGACTGAAGCCTATTGGTTAACGTCTGTACAAAGTACAGACCAATGACGTTTGAACCCGCGCGCGGGAGGAACGCGTCCCTATATAAGCGCGGTTCAATCGTCAGGAGCTCATTATTTTCTCCTTCAGCGCGAACCTCTCGCTGCTCCGAAGAAAAAGAAGAAGCCTTACCTCGCCGTTGACAAAAGCCCTGCAGCGGAGTCCAGGCCTAGCGTCTTCCCCTGCCGTTTTCCGGCTGAGAACCGAAGATAGCAGAGTCCAGGTCTAGCGTCTTCCCCTGCCGCTTTCCGGCCGAGAACCGAAGATAGCCTTCGCTTGCCATGGTACGAGCCATGTGCAGCGGACACACGCCTGACGAGGTCTCCCCTGCGGCCGCCCGGTAAGATCAATATTTTTAATATAAAGCTATAAGCTAAAAGAGCAGGCGCTGTTGTAATAGCGTCCAGCACAGCGGCTTGGTGAGCCTCTCTGCTATGAATTTCCTCCGAGCGAGTTACCGGTCTGGCACCTCCCACGCCGGGACCGCGCTTATGCTTTGGTTGTCTTATCCATGTTTCGTGCTCCCCCTGCTGTTCCTCTCTCGCCGGGATGAACACACGGCGAGCCATGAGACTAGATGGATGCATAGACAAGCACACACGGACTAACCCCCCCTGTGTTCTGTCACACCGCAACCGTTCATGCTTACAGAGTCCCTTCGCTCCTCTCACATTCAGTGGCGAGATCTCTGGCACATATATTAATCCCCCGAGTGCGTCGGGTGATACCGTCACGACGCATGGCTGTTCTGTCTGTGTTGCTGCTCCCCTCTGCCGTTCCTCTCTTGTTGAGATGAACAAGCGGGGAACCGTAGACCTGGATAGATGCATACGACAAGCAAACACGGGCGGTCTGCCCCTGTCTCTGTCATAGCACAGCCACTCGTGCTCCACGCTCGCGGAGTCCCTCGCTCCTTTCCCCACAGTGGTGAGGTCTCTTAACGGCTTAGCTAGCACGCGGTATTACGGCTCGCTGCCTCTAAATGCAGCTGTCCAGTGTTCAACGATTACAGAGCTTCATGCCCCTCCCCTCCTGGAGCGGCGCGATCTCATTCGTCTGCTAGATAGGGCCGATTCGCCGCTATTGGAGCACCAAGAACACTCATTATAAGAGAGCTTCATGCCCCTCCCCTCCTGGAGCGGCACGATCTCATTCGTCTGCTCGATAAGGCGGACACGCCTCTATTGGAGCGCTAAAACACTTATTATAGAGCTTTACTGGCCTGAGCCGATCTCACTTCAGATAGCTCATTCTTCGGGGAGTTCGGGAAGCGTTCGGCTCCGTGTCATCAGCCCCACTAGTCCCTACGACGCCCGGACAGTTTGAGTGGATGGGCGAAGGAATACGGTGTACCAGCACTGTAGCGAAAGCCACTGCTTGTAAGGAAAGCTCTGTGTACGAAGATCCCCAGCACTGTGAGTAACGTGACCGTAAAGTAAATCTGTTCTGTGCTTATAGCAAATACCTACCTGTACAAGTGAAGCTCTGTGTGTGTACGAAGATCCCCAGTACTGTGAGTAACGTGATCTGTAAAGTAAACCTGTTCTGTGCTTATAGCAAATACCTACCTGTACAAGTGAAGCTCTGTGTGTGTACGAAGATCCCCAGTACTGTGAGTAACGTGACCTGTAAAGTAAACCTGTTCTGTGCTTATAGCAAATACCTACCTGTACAAGTGAAGCTCTGTGTGTGTACGAAGATCCCCAGTGCTGTGAGTAACGTGACCTGTGAAGTAAACCTGTTCTGTGCTGATAGCAAATACCTACCTGTACAAGTGAAGCTCTGTGTGTGTACGAAAATCCCCAGTGCTGTGAGTAACGTGACCTGTAAAGTAAACCTGTTCTGTGCTTATAGCAAATACCTCCCTGTACAAGTGAAGCTCTGTGTGTGTACGAAGATCCCCAGTGCTATGAGTAACGTGACCTGTGAAGTAAACCTGTTCTGTGCTTATAGCAAATACCTACCTGTACAAGTGAAGCTCTGTGTGTGTACGAAGATCCCCAGTGCTGTGAGTAACGTGACCTGTGAAGTAAACCTGTTCTGTGCTTATAGCAAATACCTACCTGTACAAGTGAAGCTCTGTGTGTGTACGAAGATCCCCAGTGCTGTGAGTAACGTGACCTGTGAAGTAAACCTGTTTTGTGCTTAGAGCAATTATCTACCTGTACCTGTGATGTCCTGTGTACACGGAGATCCCCCAGCGCTGTGAGTAACATAACCTGTGAAGTAAAACTGTTCTGTGCTCCCAGCAGATACCTACCTGTCCAAGTGAACCCCTGCGTGGAGGAAGGGCCTTCCGCCCCGGGGATAGCGTAACCTGTGGAGTAAACTTGACCTGTGTGCAAACCCTTACTTACCTGTTCTGCCGAAGGTCTCGGGTGGACGAACAGCGTTTGGCATCAAAGTACTTTATCTTGTCTGACTTTTGTTTGATTCTGCCTCCAGGAGAAGCGGAGCGCGCCACGGATTGTTGGGCCAGAGCCCCTACGGAGCCCCTGTCCCCAGTCTTTCCCCTTAAGTGGCCCTGGAGGCGAAGAAGAGACACATTAGTTTTAAATTGCCCTTCCCCCTTTCCCCCCTTTTCCTTTTAAATATTTAATAAAGTTTATTTTAATTATAGTATACTCGTCTGTCTGGTCATTGGGGTGGTCTTGGGAAACTCCTCGAGGTGGAAGAGTTGAGAGGGGTGTGACCCTTAGCATAGTTGGGTCCGCCCTCGGGGTGTGACATCTACTAATATAACGTCGAGACGGTCACATTTTAAACTATACATTTTCTACACAGAGGAGGTTAACTGCACATTACCGTCCTGGGGTTTGGAAATGTTGTGAGTGTTTCTTAGACGTTTTAATTCCTCAGAAAGCCAAAGGCAACAGCAAATCTCATGAGCGCTCTCAGACGCTGAACAAAGAAATTTAACATGATCAAAACGGCGAAAATCTCCGAAAAGTGACAAGGATGCAGCACAGAATTGATTATATTGCGCATATTAAACAGATTAAAAGACAAGTAACAGATTAATGGATGCTTCTGTGAATTTGAGGTTGCATGCAAAATCCAGTTGGCTCAAAAACGGAGGGTCAGTTTGAATGGGCATGACGTCTCTGGTGCCCCAGCCCAATTTAAACCCTGACAGTGATTAAGCTTGGAACAATATGCTTTATATAACCTATAATTAACTGAGTTTTACTTACTAGTTTGTGAGTTTCTTCTGTAATGCATCCAATGGCTGAACAGGAGCGAACAGGACGTCACGTGTACGTCACATGGATGGCAGTGCGGCTGCGCATACTCACGGCTTTGCGGGTAAAGGTGAGGGGAGGGGTTAAGATCGTATTCTATTTAACACATTATACAAATGCATATAATTTTTTTACATAGTGCTTTTAGTGTACATTTTAATGAATACATATTACTACTATTATTTAAATATAAAAATCTCAACAAAACATTTTTTTTTTAAATCTCATTCTGTTTGGGGGGGCCACTGGGGGGGCCAGTGACTTTTACGGGGGGGCCGCGGCCCCCCCTGGCCCCCCCTTGGGGGCGCCACTGCGAGTGGAACGCCGTTTGTCTCATATAAATCACCTTGTACTGTGAATACGGTACATTAAGAGGATGATTTAGCACTGCAGCACTCTCGGTGCGTTGGGTGCCCACCGTTACGTTCATCAATCATATCTGTACACATTCACGGCGCGTTCTGTGCACTGATTTATCTATACGCATTCACGGTGCACTGAAGAGTTCACCCGTGTGCGCACAATTTATTATCAGAACACATGACGGCGCGCTCGAGAATCTTGCCGGCCTGTGCATTATAACACTCTGATTCATATGCATTCACGATGTATTCAAGTGTTCACCTGTGCCCGTGCAATTTATAGTCAATACACATTTACGGCGCGCTTGGAAAGCTCACCGATCTGTGCACTATAATACTACCTATATGCATCCCGATGCGCTCGAGGGTGCACCTGGGTTCACACTATTGTGGTATCTGTATAATCCCACGCTACGAACCGTTCTGCCGCATATTATAGTCAGATCGGCCGTTCGTGAGCTTCGCAGATCACTCACTACGTATGTCTGTTGCTAACAGTGGTTATTTAGATGGATCGTTGAAACCATCGCACTGGCTCACGCCCCTCTATGAGCTATGTCCTATATAGAGCCCACTCTGTGCGAGTTTGGCTTCTTCATGAACTTGGTCTACAGAGGTATCTATATCTATATTTGATATCTGCTACGCGGCCGGCTGGTCTTCGCCGTCTACGTTGTCAGATTGTACAGCTTAGACGTCCCTGCCCTACGAGCGCAGGTTCTCTCGGCTCAATCATGCACGCTCATGCGTTTTATGTGTACACCACGGTGCGCTCAGCGAGCTCACCAACGTGACTCTGAATTTACTTATCTCGCACAGCCGCGGCGCGCTCGGTACCTCGCCGTCTTGTGCTATGTTATGTGCCCCCGGTGCGTTTAAAACCCCACCGTGTGCGCGTCAACAATTTATATGGTGCTTACACATTTGCTTTTAAAGCTGTGAATATGCCGGGTATAGGGCCACACGCAGTGTCTCTCCGGTAAGGCACTTCAGTACGTTGTGTATGCACGGCGTGATGGGATTACGTTCCCCCATAGCGTCAGCTAACTGACGCAATGCGAAGTGAACCGTATTGAAAGGGAACGCTTAGGTTACTCACGTAACCTCGGTTCCCTGAAATAACGGGAACGAAGCATTGCGTCTCTTGCCGTGCTACAAACGTCTACGCAGCGAGTGTTATTCGGCTGCGCGCTTCAGTCGAATAATAATGAGCTCCTGACGATTGAACCGCGCTTATATAGGGACGCGTTCCTCCCGCGCACGGGTTCAAACGTCATTGGTCTGTACTTTGTACAGACGTTAACCAATAGGCTTCAGTCACGGAGTAAACAGGAGTTTCCCCCCCCCATAGCGTCAGCTAACTGACGCAATGCTTCGTTCCCGTTATTTCAGGGAACCGGGGTTACGTGAGTAACCTAAGCGTTTTCTGTTTTCCCCCGACATCGTGTGCATTTGGGTTCATTCGTCCACAGATTGTCACACCTTGTACATATATGGTAAATAAGTTGTACTTACAGACAAATGTGTGGTACTTACTTTTGGGTATCAATATGGTAATTAATTGGTATCATTACTGTACTTACCAGTGGTACATACTTGGAAGTTATTATGTAACTCTAGATAAGTACTGGGTAATAACAGATACATACTTATAGTGTAGGTATACTGTAACTAACGAGAAACATTACTGTACTTACAAATAAATGTACAAGTATTTAGTGTTTACATAAGTTAGGTTAAATGAAAGGTATTTATAGTGTACATATATGAAAACTAATATCAAACACTACTGTACTTACAAATTGTATATACACAATAAGTGTGTTTAAGTGTATGTAACCAGTAGTTAATGCATAAGATAGTCAATGGTTGGGTTTGCCTCAAGTGTAGTTGCACAAGTTAATTTTTTTATGCATCCAAAGCTCAAACTGAATCAAATAATTATTCACCCACAGATGGTTGGCACTCTCTCTCTTACATAAAGTGACATACATAAGGATGCTTAAAGTGATTGAAATGATGTGACAGGTGAATTTTTGTAAAAAAATAATTTCTTTAGTGCAACCTCTGTCTATGTAAACACAATTTGTCGGATGTAATAATCAGATTATATTGAGTGGCATCCCAGCAAGCAAAAATCAAGACAGCTAACGGCTAACTATCGACCCAATATAGTCCGGCTGTGAGTAACCCCCTTCTACTCTAACTATTGAATTTGGTTACACGCCATTTTTGCGAAAATAACTTGAAGATACTCCATCATGTAAGCTTTTATTTCTTTTACATGTCCTAAAAGTATATGCATCTTTTTTTCTTGGGCTCTGGTTAGAAGTCTATTAGACTTTCACTGGCAGCCCAGATGTGCCTTGTTTTAGCCAAAATTGCTTGCTTAAATGAGAATGACCTGAAAACAACAAAATAACAGAGTGATTCTCACTGAGTAAAGATGAGATGATGCCAGTTATGGTAAATCCAGTGAAGAAGCTAAGTACTGTTCCAATATCTTGTAACTGTGTTATAAGGTACACTCTATCAGGACTTAATTTGCACTATACCAGTGTTTCTCAAACTTTTTCTGCCATTCCCCACTTTGGAGGTAGGGAAGGGTTCCGAGCCCCACCTGTCCCTAATTTCCCCGACAAAAGGGATCAAGTAGGTTTTAATTTTAACTATTAAAATTTGTTTAATCCCATCATATTTAAAAAAAATAACAGCATTAAACACTTTCAATAGAGAAACGCGGAAAAAAACAAATGTGCAAATGTGAAAAAAAACTTTGTTTAAAAGTAAATAATAATAATGCAACTGTGTTTGCATTTTGTCTCTCACAAAAGTCATCATACTTTCTTTTCGGCTGGCGTTTTGGTTGATTGGGTCGACTGTCTGTCTTGGTTTTCTCTGCTAGTACAGAATCTCCAGTTTTCATTCCTTGTCACAAACGTATCCATTGTTAATTTTTATACCCGCTACTGCCTATAACGCCTCTCCACATTAAAATTTTTGTTCCACTTCAATTCTGACATTAATTCATTCTTGTAGACTATGGTTCCACGTGACATTTTCTTCACAGTCTGATGTTGTTTTAAGTTAGGCTTATTTAAATGTATCATTTTGAGTGTATGGTCAATGATTAAAAGAATTAATAGAGATGGGCACAAAAATGACCAAATTTCCTCCCATTTGTCACGCCCCACTTGTAATGTTCCTATTCCCCACCAGTGGGGCCCGCCCCACACTTTGAGAAACGCTGCACTATACATGCATATGCATTTTCACAACTTGTATGTACAGTAATGTAAAAGTTACAATATTGAGAGAGACAGAGTAATTGGAAAGTGATAATACTGTACCAGTGATTCAGTATCCCTACTAATACACTAAAAACTAAACTACAGTATGAGGGTAGTATGTACTGTTGTGTGCTCTGCTACAGATACGTTTTTGAACCAAAATATCAGAATATTGGAAAAGTAATCGGTTACATTTACAAAGTAAATAAAAATGAATGAAGGAACATGACAACAAAAAGAAAAGCTTTTTGAAATTTGTCTAAGATGTTTTATTTTTACACCATTGGGATCTGTAATAGATTTATTTAACAGTACAGCAAATCAGAACACAATGCAAGTCAAGGTCCAGCATTGTCTATTATGTTTTTATAGGCCCCACATGTATGTTTGCAGGAAAGATGTTTCTGACTGTGTCCTACCCGGAAAGGCAGTGTATTATGGTTAGCCCAAAAATAATAACTTAAGAAAGCTGGGCCTAACATTGCCCAACATTTGGTTAAATGTTAATAAGGTTTAAAAATGTATTCTTCCCTTGCACATTCATCTATTAATTATTGGTATGAACTGGTGAGTACAAAATGTTCTAATGCCGTAGGTTACGACTTAGTCAGTACCCTCAATGTCCTCTATGGTCTCAGGTAGACACCTGCCTCGTGTCTCAGGTAACTGCCAAGCCACCAAACTAGCCACAAGTGCCACAGAACAGAGGGTGATCTGAGGGAGATACCTCCAAATGCTGTCCAATAACAAGACTAGAGGAGCCAAAGCCACACCCAGACGACCCAGGAAGGAGTTATAGCCCAGCCCATTTTGCCTACAAGAAACCACAAAAATGCATTGCACTTTCATATAAATTGTACATTGATAATTGATTTCCATAATCATTACGCAGTTAGCTCCAGTTAAACTCCATTAAATATTTTTAAAATGTTTAGTATTTATTAAAGGATAATTCAAGTTAAAAATATTGTTTGATGGTTACCTGAGAACAGTGGGGTAAAGTTCAGAGCTGTATAATATAATTGTAGCAAAAGCACCAACTAAAAAACCTTGTCCCAATACAGCTACAACAGTACGACCAACCCATTGATCTTAATGAGAAAGAGAGAGAAAGAGAGAGTGAATAAACACAAAATGCAAAACTTAAGCTATAGAACATGCCATTATATGAGTGTTTGTCTTATTTTAAAATCAGTTTACACCAAGGCTTATTAATTTTTCATTTCTCTTGACATATTACAGTGTTTCTTTGTTACATTTTTTTCCTTGTTAGCCCATCATTGGTCTCACCTCTGGGTACAAATATGTTAATCATTAGGCAGATTCCACCCAATAGCAGGCCTCCTGTCTCTGTTTTACGTCTGCCAATCTTTTCAAGCAAATAATAGATGCTCAGTTTAACTGGAATCTCAATGCCTCCATACACAAACTGAGTCAGGTACAAGTTCAGCCCAAAGTCTGCAATGTTGAGGCTTATTCCATAGGTGGCAGTAGCAACACAAAACCTGTTGATGATGAAAAGCCATTAAAGGAATAATTCACCCAAAAATGAAAATTTGCTGTTGATTGACTAAACTTCCGGTCATTCTGAATGTAGGAGACTTTTTTATTTAGTAGAAAAAAGTAAAAAAGATTTTAAGATGAAACTGTGCTTTTGGGGATTCATACAAATGCAAGTTCACATGTATAGAGCTTTCAAATAAAACGAGACAATTAATATATACATTTAAAACTGTTTCTTAAATTCATGGTGTAAAGTGTATTTGAAAAGATCAATAAAACTGTGAATGTAAAAATAATTTTTTAATTGAATAATAAATAGACAATTTTAAAACGATTTGATTCATTATTAAAAGGGGACATATCATGAACATCTGACTTTTTCAAGTGCTATAATTGGGTTCCCAGCCTTTCATCCTAGAAAATATGAAGAAGAACAACCCAGTAATGTAGTTTTTAAAAAATAATTCTCTGCAAGCCTGTAAAAAAATTGGTAGTTGAATTTGGCTCCCCTTGTGATGTCAGAAAGGGAATAATACCACCCCTTAACCTGCACTATCCAACCATGGCACTGCCATTTATTGCAGAGATCAGCTCATTTGCATTTTAAAGGACACATTCCAAAATGGCACATTTTTGCTCACACCTACAAAGTGGCAATTTTAACATGATAAAATAAATTATCTAGTGGTGGGCCATCAGGACCTGAAGGGCCTTCTCTGCTGGCCCTATAAAAATATTTTTTAAGAAAGTTTTAAAGGTTAAATAGTGCACTATTTAAGGCTATATGTTTTTTTCTCCCACATCTAAGCGTCACAAAGAGTCAGTTCTTCTAAATAAAAAGTTTGATCTAGTTCACAAAACTAAATAATCTGTTCATGATTCAAGCTGATATTTTTTAGTTCAACTAACTGTGTTGGTAATACGATTTCTCACTGAAAGGAAGCATGAATAAAAGAAAACACTAGCATATGAAACAGAATGACATTAATATATTACATACCATATGGTCCCTGTGAACAGAGCAAGTCTCCTCATTTTAGGAGTTCTGAGGAGATCTAGGTAAGAATGCTTCCTCTTTTCTGTGTCAGTAACAGTGATGATAGAGAGAGCCTATAGGAAGAAACATATTATTATTCCAAAATTGCTTGAGACAAGCTTTAACCATCATGAATAAAATTAACATTTTAAATATGAATGAAACGGTTATTGTTGTAGGGTACCCTACATGGACATGATCAACAGGGAAGAGGGAAGTTATTTTACTCACCTCAGGTTGAATGTTTAAGATTACTTCCTCCTTACAGTTTACAACTGCACATCTATGAAGATAATAATGAGCTTCTTTTATCTTCCCATTGACTATCAGCCATCGAGCTGACTCTGGAATCCACCTATATCAGGAAAATTGGTAGATGAACAACATGGGTGTTAGGTCTTAAAGAGCTACACAGATCCAAAATCGAAAATTACGTGTATATACAGTGTATTTTAAAGTACAGTAGTTAAACCAAAAAGTGCACAATTAATAAAGTTATGCTTCTAGGTAGTCGACTCTGAATCACTGAAACGAGTTGTCATATGTATTGAATCTCCTGCCTGTCTCTACTTAGATACGAACACTTTGCATAATAACCTCTGCCTACAGTCTACCCCAGGAAAAACGAAAACTGTAACCTGCCCACAGACACTTCAGCTAGTTAGTGTGTAGACATCATGTCGAGAAGACAGCTTTTTCAGCTGTAAAGGCAAGTTTGTGTTGTTTTCACTACCAAAGGATGAAAATACGAAGAATCATAGGTTAAAATTACTTTTTCAAGGAGGGATTTACTAAATGTTTGGCTAGTAAGAATCAGTGGTTAAATTTTTTGTATTTGGAACAACATGTCCCACAACCTGTAAGTATGATTATTACGTTATGTGTTTATTTTCCCCAGATTGTTTTAAAATGTCTAGTTTACGGTAATGTCTTCTCAGTAAGCCGCGCTAGCGACGCATGTTGCAGTTAAACTACTGTTTAGATGTGGCCTTGTTAGCTTACATACTTGCTTAAATGAGTGTAAAACTTGGACTAAAGATGAATGATGTGTATTTATGTGGGTGTTTAAACTCTTAATTTACTGACAGTGAGTAATGTTAGCAAGCGGCTAACGCATGTTGCACTTACGGTTTTGCTATGGTCTGGTTAGCTTACATTCTTGCTTAAAGGCACACCGCAGAACTTTTTGGCCACTAGGGCCAAAAAAGCCTAGCGCCCCTAGAGGCCACAAGCGCCGCAGCACTGTCAAAGGAAAAGAACTGGCCAACCTTAAACTAAACTAAACCTTTAAAAACTAAACACTAAACGATCAACATTTTGAGGCATCAGGGAGAAACGCAGTCATGTTACATCTTTTTGATGAGGAACTCGTGGCAGAAACCATTTCTCAATCTGAAGGTTGCAGCCTCCGGATGTCGTATTTCTAGGCTGCATACGTCATCTGTATTATTTAAGAATATTAAGAATTATAAAGTTGACTATTATACTTAGTTAATCGTAAATTGTTGCAGTATGCTTATGATTTGCGAATGTAATGCTCAGTTTATCTTAATAAACCAGGCTTGATGACGTATGCAGCCTGCATATTTGACCTCCGGAGGCTGCAGCCTTCCAATTGAGAAATGACTAGAAGTATTTCCTTGCCTTTTTCGAAACAAATATTGTTGCATCGTCCCTCTCTCCCTCGCCACCAGGATTTTCCGCAATGGTACTCGTTTTTTCTCTCTTTTGTGTGAAAATTGTCGCTCCAAATCCAAGTAAACCGATGTGTTTAGGTCTGCCGCTTTGTAATACGTCACGCGAGTGACAGCGGAACGCAGCAAATGAGGAAGAGAGAAGAGAGAAACGCTCGGATCTGATTGGTGAATGAATAGGGATTGGTGAATGAATAGGGTTTGGTTTTACACTGTGTGAGTTTGAGCAAGTTTGACTGCTATAGCATCCTGGATTGTAATGTAAATACCATAGACAGTAAAAGAAAGTTAATACATGAATGCAGCTTCTGAATACAGGGAACTATATGCAAGATAATCGCCTTCATTTATAAAGAAGATCGCATTTATGTATGAAGCAAGATCGTGAGTTGAAAAATTGCCTTAAAGGGGAATCAAACCCAGGTCACCCGTGTCATAGGTCCATAACACTAACACGGTGCCACAGAGTCACATGATAGAAGTTGCGCTCTACACTTGTTAAGTAGCCTCCAGCAAAATTCACGTCAAAAAAAAATTGTGTTGAGGAAGTGGAGGAAGTGACGTATGCCGTAAAGCAGTCGAATTTTGTAGTTTTTTGTGCTCTGGTTACTACCCGAAACCCTAAGTTTTAAAGTATGAGAAAAAGCGATAAAGACCCCGTCAGGCTATGGTAGACATGTCATTCAACCTATTTAAAGTCGTATTTTTTTGAGTGAACTATCCCTTTTAAAGCGTTCTGAGAATTTGCAAACATGCCTGCTGAAAGATTTATCCGTAGAAACTGTGTGTTTACCACCAGAGGATTGTGCACAGAAGTAAAGGTGAAGTGACGGCCACTGTCAACCATCTCCAGTCTCTCACACAGAATGCAATCAGAGATAAAGAGGTGCTTCCACAAGCCCACGCCATACTGTCAATAACACAGACCAGTCTTCTGTGCTTAATGTCAACCCACTCCACATCTAATACAAAAAGTATAAACATGCACATTTTAGTAAACTGCTACATCTATGAGAATTGACAAAATAATTGAACATTGTTTATGAACATTTTGGGTATAGCAACCTCTGTCTATAGAAATATTTTTTTCAGCTGTAATTATTACATCACAAAGAAAGACCTTAACAAAAACAAAATGGGTACACTCTGTGTGCAGTATCTCACTGAGTACAGATGAGATGATGATGATGCCAGTTATGGTGAATCCCGTAAAGAACCTTAGCACTGCAAACATGATGAAAGAGGAGGAAAAAGCGCTGGCCACTGCAAAAGCCATTCCTGATACATACGACACCAGCAACATCGGCTTACGCCCAAATCTACAACAAAAGCTATGATTAATCAAGCAGATTTCTTATAAAATGGGTTTAATTAAAAGTTATAACTGTCAAAAGTTTTGTTAAAGCATGGTAATAGACTCTATGCACTGTCACTTCCGCGTTTTGTCTCAGTTGTACTGTAGCTTCCGGCGCAGCGCTTATCGCATACTGTTTTAATAAGCGCTGTCAGCATGTCATTTTACACTCGCTACTTGCAAGAGCTTCCCCGGATTACGGTGAACGACGTCAACCGAATTGTGAGGTTGGCATCTGTCACTCCTTTTAGTAAAAAGGAGAAAGGATTTAAATTGTACATTTCGAGTTACACGGACAACTTTGAGGGTATTCACAAGCGTACAAACTAGCTAGGTAACGTTACGCTTCGTTGGTAAACGTTCCTTAGAGTCAGAGTTTTGTTTTCTTCCTATTTTACCTTTTCAGATTGTCTGTTTTTATATTTTTGCAAGTTGTGTTGTCATGTTAATACACTGTTACTGTCACTTTGTGCATTTTTCAGTTTCTAATAAGGATCACGTAACAGGAGAGATAAGTGTGAAGGCGACTTGTTTCAGATCTATGAGGAAGACAGAGAAGCCACATAGTCTGAGAGTAGGCAGACAAACATAGACATGTTGTTTATATTTTAAGTTTATTGTCTTATTAAATTTATAACAATTTCTTCAGTACATTTATGCAAGTATCTTAAGTAAATGTTTAGCACTTTAAAAGCTAAATAAGTCATTGTTTATGCAAATGCTCGATAATTCGGGGTCTTTTAATTGACATTTTGTCATTGTCCATTTTTTTTTAATGAAAACTAAAATTTCTTCTTTAGTACCTCCTATGATAAACTTGAGAACATGTAAGTGTACTCAACTGTGCAATTTTTTAGACATCAACAATATAAATTAAAACACACCTTTAAGATACTATCTCTCAAAACCTAAAGTAAACTCAAACCTTACTTTTAGACAAAAATGGGTTTAAGTTTACTACAATTGGTAACTACATACATTTCAGTTCATATTCATGGTCTCTCAAAGCAGAATACACAGTTGAATACACTTAGATGGTCTTAAGATTATCCATAAATGATGAGAGAATTTTCATTTTTGGGTGAACTATACCTTACAAGCTGTATCACAGTTATTTACATGTTTACGTTAGTGGCGCTCAGCTGCATCAAAGTTATTTACATGTTTACATTAGTGGTGCACTTTACAAGCTTAGCTTTATGAAAGTTATTTATATTTTCTCTTGTTTACAGAAACACTGTATCAGTTATGTACATGTTTACAGAAACTGTATCAAAGTTATTTTCATGTTTACATTAGTGGTGTACATTAAAACGGCATCAAAATTACTTATTGACATTGCTGCATTACAGTTTTTACATTAGCATTGTGAAAGAAATGCTTCTGTTACTCGATTACAAAAACATACATAGCAAATACATTTAATTTACATAGGTTTCTCTGCCAATCAAAATGTATCCATCCCATACAAAGTCTTTAATCCATTGCCCATGCTTTTACCAAGGGCCCATTCTGGTAGTTGACAAGAAGGCAAGCAACAGTGTATAGCTGGTTTATGCTTCCTGTGATTGAAAGAGGGATGACAGCATCAAACAGTTTGTGTTGCTTCACCCTGCGGATGAGACGCTCAACGTGGACCCTCAGACGAGCAATGGACTGCGTCTTCCTTACCTCATCAGCCGACATTAGGGATTGACCCTGTTAAAATAAAATGTAAAATACAGTTTACATACATAAAAAGTACTACATTTGTGTTCCTTACCCCTCCCCACACATAATATATATTTATAATGTAAATAAATGATAGGAAGAAATAAAAAAATATATATTTACAGATGCATTGCCTGTTGCTCCAACTTCACCACTTCTTGTAGCTGCTTTTGCCCTTGTCACACGAACCATTCTGTTGGTTGCAGGCTCAATGAGTCTCCAGAACGCCATGAGATGACTGTAGGTCACAAACCTACATAAAACGTTGGGCATGTTTGAGATAATATACATCTAAGGTAATGTAAGCCCAACAGTTTTAGCTAACTTTCATACCGAAATGTAAAAATCACACCATGTCTTGATATGTCATCTTATAATAATGATATTAAAGCATCTGGTAATTTCCTATCTTACCTAGTAAAGAACCGTATGTCATCGTCAGATGCAGCAAAACGCCCCAAGCAAAAACTGTGACGGACAGACAGCTCTTCCACTTGCTTCTTCAAGCGCTTCACCTCCTTTCGGAGTTCTTCAGTTTGATCTAAAGAAAGATCGACTGCCGCCGGAACGGGAGATGAACAGTAATCATGTTCGCACCTTAAAGCGTGTTGAACTCAAAACTACAATGTTGTATAAATATAACAAACTAAAACTATTATGTAACTAAGGTTGATAATATGTATAATATTTTAAATTGCTATCGCTAGTTAGTTGAAAATGACAAAAAGACCACACTACCACCACGTCTTGCTATCGGATAATGCTAGACCGGAAGCCAACGTAAAACTGAGATTTTGGCGGAAATACGTAGGCAGTAAGGCGTGCATAGAGTCTATTATAATACTAACTACATGCATATCACAATTATGTTAAAGAGGACGTATCATGAAATTCTGACTTTCTCCATGTTTAAGTGCTTTAATTGGGTGCCCAGTGCTTCTATCAACCTAGAAAATGTGTTAAAGCAGACATATCATGCTTTTAAATCTGTCCTTTTTACATATAAATAATCTATTTGTGGTCTATATAAAGCGAAACTGCAATGCTTGGGTCTGAATTCCTCATTATTATAGCCCCACAGGCCCCCTTTCTACCCCTTTTCTGATGTGCATCTGAGAGCAACTCATTTTGGTACTGTCTTTTTAAATGCACGTCATACCCTGCACCCTCTCCAGGTTGCAGAGGTGACACTCGGTTAAACTCCGACCCCCTCTGCCATTTTTGTAGTTTTATAGCAGAGATACGATTATCTAGCGGCACAGAAACTTTTTATTCACTCGTTATTCACAAAATGTCAACAACGGAAGACTTGTCCATCCAGCCTTACATGTTCGAGCCAGAGTCGGAAACGGAGCAAGATGAAAATGAAGACGACGAACCTGCAGAACAACGTCTTCATATGGAGGTATCGCAATGCTGTGTTAATGCCGTTTGTCAAACCGAAGGCTGCAGCCTCCGGAGGTCGCATTTCTAGGCTGCATACGTCATCAAGGCTGTCTTATTTCAGAATATTAACAATTATAAAGTTGACTATTATTCTTAGTTAATTGTAAATTGTCGTCTCCAAAGATATAAGTAATTGACCCCTCAATCAGACGAAGTCTATCGGCAAATCCTACTTTATACTGGTGGAGGTTGGTGAAATAGTTATCCTTTAAGTGCTTCGCGCACAAAAAAATGACATTTCCGTGAAATATAAAACTCAACCTGGCACAGGTTCAAAAACCGAACCGAACTCCTCTCTCGTAACTTCTGCATCCTTGAGCTTGGACTACAATATTGCAGCGAGAAATTGAAAATGGCGGATTGCTCGTAGTGTTGGGCTGGAAGTCGATGTCCTTATTTGGCAGTTCCGCTGCAAATACTGTGACGTAATTGTTCAAAAATCGTAATAGATAAATCAGAACAGGTTGGAAAATATGACCAAAACAGAATATAAAGATATCAACAAAGCACCTGAAGAGACTAATTTCAACTATTATGTACTTCTAAACACTACAAATATACAACAAAATGCATTTAAGAGCTAAGAAAGTGGATTTAGCATGATATGTCTCCTTTAAAGATCAGCCCAGCAACTTAGTATTGGTAAACTGTTCTCTGCAAGCATTTGGAAAATAGGTAATTGAAATCTGGCTCCCCTTGTGATGTCAGAAGGGGATAATACCGCCCTTTAATCAACACTATCCAACCACTGCCATTTAGTGCAGAGATCAACTCATTTGCATGTTAAAGGACACACACCCAAAACAGCACATTTTTGCTCACACCTACAAAGTGGCAATTTTAACATGCTATAAAAAATGATTTATATTGTATTTTGAGCTAAAACTTCACATATGTATGTTTTATTTGACATCTTAAAAATGTCCCCTTTAAGAAAATTTTTGACTTTAGAACATTTTAAAGGTACAGGTCTGTAATAGTCTTTTTTTATCAATAGAAGTATTACCTGTCACTCAGACCTCCAAAAAATACTGCTCCAAACATCACTCCAACAAAAAAGATGGTGGCAACTGCTTTATTCAGCCCTCTGTTATCACATACCAGATCCCACTTTGCAGAGAGAGAGAGAGAGAGAGAGAGAGAGAGAGAGAGAGAGAGAGAGAGAGAGAGAGAGAGAGAGAGAGAGAGAGAGAGAGAGAGAGAGAGAGAGAGAGAGAGAGAAAAGAACCTACTTTACAACCTGATCAGAGATAGTTAACCGATATACCACACCACCTTCACATTTACAAACCAATAGACATATATTACAAATGTTTTATATACATTTGTTTATGTAAAACAGTCGGATGCATGGGAATAACCTGTAATGCAGCAACAATTCCTGAGGAACATCAACAGATTTACATCAAAGGATAAAAGCATCTTACCTCTGTGGCCAGAGTGCTGATGAATGTACTGTTATCATACTCCCATCCATTCTGACACTGAACTACAGGAAGATCTGTGGTGCTGGATGAGTTTGACAGCAGATGAAACTGAGGATGAGAGAACATGAGACAGGAAGCAGGAGTCCCATCTTCCTGTGCTGGAATACTGACAGTCAGTCTCTCCTCCCAACTTAGATTGCAAAAGATTCCTTTAGCATCCAGGTGACTGATGTCACAGTGATGAGACGGGATGGCAGCAATAAAGTTGGTTAGCAGGAAGTGACATGGAATTGTAAATCGTCCTATAAAACTGATGCAAACAATCATCTTCTGGAATCTGCCAAAGCCATTGATCTCAGTAAGAAGATCTTCAAACTTCATCCTTCTTTTTGAGTCTTTTTTGTCTTATTGTAAAAACCTTGACTTATGAAGTGGTTTAAAAAATGTGTCCGTTTTAAGCCAGAGGTTGCTTGTACTTTGGTCATTTAAAAAATGCTGAGGTTGTATACTTATCTAGGTACATATTGTATACTGAAAGAGTTAATGATTTGGAAAACTAGATTGGTTTAGGTCAGAAACGTCACTTACAAAATGACAATGCATTACTTCTAAATGTTAATTATTGTTTTTTAACCAACTAATTATTTCAGAAAAGAAAGGTGTCAGAATCCTGCCAGATCCTTGTTGGTATTTAGATCTAGTTTAGCATGGCAGGGTTCTGACAGTACATATGTTCTATGTGGGAGATGAGTGGTTTAGTATTGGTTTATTCTGACCATGCATTTCCCGGGTCTCGTCACTTTTTCCCCGATCCCTTACTTGTGATTATTTTCCAGGTGTATGTAATTTACTTTGTCCCTATTTATTGTCCTTGTGTTTGCTGTTCTGTGCACGTTCGTCTTGTCACTTATCCTGTTGGTTTGCCTGTAGTAAGTTGTGATATCTTAGTTGTAGTCTGTTTAGTGTTTTTTGTAAAGTTTAGTGTTTATTCAGTATCGTGTTTCCCTTGTCTTGCTTTGCCCCCTCGTGGGTTTTGTTTTCTGTTTTACCCCGTCTGTTTAATAAATTCCTTTGTTGTCAACGTCCGCATTTGGGTTCGTGTCTTGTGTCTCAAGAATCCTGACAAAAGGTACTTAAACAATTTCTGTACAATATGTTTGTAACAAATAAGAGGCATAGAAATAAATTCACAGCGATTCAAATCGAAATGTATTTCATTTTAAACGTTTAATATTAAATGCATTTGGCAGGCAAAATATGTTGTTGTTTTCTATACAGCTCTAATAGTTTAAATTTACACAAACACATTATAAGCACTTGGAAACAATCCAGATTACTGGTAAATAAACAGCATCACACAGTGGATCACACCTCTTTTTTTAGTCATCCAAGAAGTGATTTTCTACAAGAAGTGAACTCTACAATCAAAGCATTTAGCACCTGCACTGATAAAGCGATGTGTTTCTGTAACGTAGGGTCAAAGGTCTGCCTTCCACATGACTTTAACTCTCATAAACACATCTATGGCCATAGTTTGTAAAATGTTTCCTTACAAAAACCGTGAGTTTGTTTTGGAGCTTTAAAAGTAGGAGGACACTATTTAATGTCATATAAAGCTGAAAAGACTCGTTTGGCTAAAAAAGAAATCCTAGGATTACACCTATCCTAGGATTTCTTGTGGGTGGGTAAAATATTGGAAAAGAATCATTTTGAGATAAATATTTTCTTACACCCTCTATTTTGATATTTTTATCTAAGTCTTGGCCACTCTACTGATGAAAGACAGGGGTCATTTGGTGATTTAGAGTTTAGACGAGCAGTAAAAACATCAGTTGTTAAAACCATTAGGGTGCGGAGGATTGGAAGAGACAGAAACTGGAGGGCTACTGAAATAACATTGCAGCAATTGTCATTTTTCGTTTGTTGTAACTTTCTCAGCTTCATCCTGTTTTTCATAATGTTTAATGGGATTTTTCCTATGTAATAAAAAAGACACAGGACTTTAAAGAACACACAAAGTGAACACAATAACTATACAGTCTGTTTAATAACTTTACATTTGTTACATTTTCTGTAAGTTTGTAAAGAGTATTTTTTAAGTTTTAAAATATTTGAAGGTTAGTTATTGCTTCGTTATATGTCAAATGACACATTGAATCAGCTATATACTCACTTTGTACCCTCAATGTCCTCTATAGTCTCAGGTAGACACTTTCCTCGTGTCTCGGGTAACTGCCAAGCCACGAAACTACCAACGAGTGCCACAGAACAGAGAGTGATCTGAGGGAGATACCCCCAAACACTGTCTAAAAGTAAGACCACAGGAGCCAAAGCCACACCCAGACGACCCAAGAAGGAGTTATAACCCAGCCCATTTTGCCTGCGGGACCCACACAAATGTATTACACACACCCACACATATATATTGTACATACAATGTAAAGCTGTTATTAATTCTGACAGTGCAGCTACCTGAGAACAGTAGGGTAAAGCTCAGAGCTGTATAATACAATTGTAGCAAAGGCAGCAGCTGAGAAACCTTTTCCCAGTATAGCTACCACAGTACGACCAACCCACTGATCTGAATGAGAGAGAGAGAAAAAATCAAATTGTTGAAATTATAAAATGTTTGTTTTCAACTCCTAAACAGTTGTCCAATGATTTGATAAATAAATAATTGATTGCTGAGTATTGTAACCCTAGTTGAAGTAGCTGTTTAGTGATCATGATATTTTGGTTTGCATACCATTGCATGAATGAATGCCTGACACACAATATGTTATAATATTTATGATAACAATCAAATGATTAATTAGTTAGAAACTAGTTGCTATGAATAAAGGTGCCTTCAGTTGTCTTCTTATGAATGACTTGTTTGTCAGTGTTGCTAATGCAAAGTAGGCCCTTCGTTACCGGTTGCATGTGTCAGATTTTTGCATCCTGACTGATGGCAGCCTAATCTTGCATATAATGTTTTGTTCCCACAACCACTTAGTTATCACTTTCACCTTATTATCACTCTGGCAAGGTGCTCCAGCATGCTGGAAAAGGCATTGTTCGTCACCAAACTCTTCTCTTACGCCAGTGAACTTGGCATGCAGGTATTTGCATCCCCAAGCATACACGCGAGTATTTAACGAGCAGCAGGTGCAATACCAAATCAGCTTTTTTCGTTTTGAAAGCCGGCAGATATCTGCACGTCAGAATCTCTTTACCTGCTTGGAAAACTCTCTGTGTGTCTGAAGTTGGTTTGGATGGACAGCACCACAGCGGAGACTCGCAGTTTATTTCCACCTCTTTAATATGTTCATTTATTTTGAGTTAAGTGTGTGCGTTGCCTCTCCCCTGCGTGCTTCATCATCCACGGACGCCGACTCGGATTTGCTCCCTCCTTTGGGTAGGGTTGCGGAGCCCATGCTTGACCCTGAGATGGCGGCCATGTTCGCTCGGGGTGACAGCAGGAGGCTTAGGGTGGACGCAACCTCCCCAACTCAAATCGTCCCGCCTTCTCGCACAGACCCAGTGCAAAGTCAGGGAGGACAAGGAGCATATTCTACTGGTAAGGCCTTACTGGACCACCAGGAATTGGTTCCTAGAACTCATGCTTCCCATAACAGCCCTCCCCTAGTGGATTCCCCTGAAGAAGGACCTTCTTTCTCAGACAGGGGGCACATTATGGCATTCGAAGCATTTATCGCAGGCGGTATCTAACACTATCTCTGCAGCACAAGCGCCACCCACGAGACAGGCTTATACACTGAAATGGAACCTGTTCATTGAACGGTGTTCTTCTCAACGAGAAGACCTATGGAATGCCTGATCAGTGTTGTGCTTTTGTATCTTCAACATCGGTTGAGAGGAATTAAAGTTGAAATCACTGTGATTTCCGCTCACCACACCCTGATAAACGGTAGGTCAGTGGGTCAGCATGACCTGGATATTAGATTCTTAAGAGGTGCGTGATGGCTAAACCCTTGGGGCACCCATCTATTCCTCCTTGGGACCTATCCATGTTGCTGAAAGCCCTACAGGATGGTCCTATTCAGCCTCTGCACTCTGTGGGCTACGTGCCCAAGGTTCCCAACACTCCTTTTAGAAGCCAGGTGGTAAACCTGCAAGCGCTGCCGGCAGAGGAGGCAGACCTAGCAAAGGCTTTGTTATGTCCTGTACGTACACTGCGACTGTACGTGGACCAAACTAAAAGCTTTAGGACCTCAGATCAGCTCTTTGTCAGCAGAAAGGGAAAGCTGTCACTAAGCAGAGGATGTCCCATTGGATAGTGGACACAATCGCCCTTGCCAATCAGGAGCAGGAGCAGGGCATCCCATGCCCTTTTAATTTAAGAGCTCATTCTATGAGAAGTGGGCATTATCTTTTGCATTAGCTTGTGGTTCCTCGCTGACAGACATTTGTAGAGATACTGGCTGGGCAACACCTAACACGTTAACTAGATTCTATAGTGTTTGTGTCGAGCCTATATTCTCTTGGGTTCTTTCCTCAAACCGATGAGAACCCTAAAGGTCTCTACACTATTGGGCCATTATGGAACGCCATTAGTAAAAAAATGCCTACAAAAAAGTTTGGTACCCCTCCATCCCCTTGACAGTCGATGTTGTGGAGCATCGGCTGTCAGCCTCTCACTAAATGTATTCTCTAAAAACCTGCGTTAGACTAGGCGTTCACATTGCATCCCCCATGAGGGTTCCTATGTGTGTATTTCCTTGGAGTTAAAATGTACCACGTTTTCCCCTAGCAGAGTCCACTCTGCGTCTCTCTCTCTCTCTCTAGAATGTGATATTACTTAGAGAGTTTTCAAGGCTAATGACCTTTAGGGAGTGGCATTCCCTAGTTCCGCCTGAAAGGGTCAGCTTCAGTGGGGCTTTGGTAGGGATTCCCAATTAGTTGGTCACAATGTGACATCACAATGACCAACCGAAAGAGATCGTCTTGGTTATGAATGTAACCCTCGTTCCCTGAACTGGGGGAATGGAGATGTCATGTCGCCACAGTTTGTTGTTCCATTGCTGATACCAACCAGGCACTGATGCTCGACTTTCTTAGCAAAAATAGCTGATTTGGTATTGCACCTGCTGCTCGTTAAATACTTGCATGGCGGATTTAAATACCTGAATGCCAAGTTAATTGGCATTTTACTAGCTTCTCAAAGTAGATTGGTCCCCCAAAGCACGTTCCCAATTCATCCATCACGACGTAATCGAGACGTTCTTCACTCTAAAAATGTCTGGGTTATTGTACAGAACACATTCTTTATTTCTGACCAATCTGCGCTGTTAAACGTCACATTTTAGTATCGGTATAGCTTGCTTGGAACTTCAACTAAGGTGTTAATAAAAAAGTATCAGGTACTAAGTGCTGTACACACAGTGGACCCCCCCCAAAAAAGTGAGCTTTACCGGGACACACCATATAAAGCGCCAATAGTTAATAGAATGATTACAAGTGTCACAAGGTGACGATCTTTTGGGCGGAACCGAAAGTCGGGAAACTTTGGTTCCGCCCGGATGTTTCCGCCCAGACCGGGAAGAGGAAACACCGGACATCCGGTAGCATCGCGAGGGCTGTAATCAGCGAAATGGAGTACAGCTGTGGGCGTTTAAGAGAAACGCCGGTTGATTGGAGGATGGCAGCACACAGAGGAGTATTTTAGACCAGTGTAGATCACAGTCTGGGTGTCTAGTGTGTGAGTTGAGGTACGGAGCTGTGCTCGTCCGGTACACGTTGGCAGTTGGTTGCACTTTCTCTCTTTCTCTCTCGTAGTTCTCAGTGGATGCTACCGTAAGAGGAAGCCCTGTGGGTAGAAGAAAACACGAGATTGTGACACGCTTGGAGTAACCAAGGAGGAAGGAAACGAAGCAGTTTGTAAACTATTTTCCAAGAGGACCGCTGTGAGTATTGGCTCTGGATTTAACTGAAACATAACTACTAACCTGTGTATTATCGAACGCCTCCAGGAAGGCGGCCCTACCCCTGATCTAGCGTGGTAGGTGAGCCGCAGGAATAAGTGGATTGAGCAGCCGTAGCAGCAGAACCAAAAGCTCCGACCGTAGTACCATCGCCCCCATCCGACCTTAGTGAAGTGGAGGACGTCGGACGTCTTGTGTGTACACTTGTAGTGTGGTGGGTGAGGCTATGTCATTTTGAAAAACCTTTCACGTTGAAGTGGTGCTGTGTATTTGCTGTGGGTTGCTGTGCAAGTGCTGTGTGTCTTGTCAGACGTACCCCGCATCATCCTTCTACTGAGGAGGAGACGGAGAGGCTGACGGTTGTGAGTAACCTTAATTATTGTGTGCTGGGTGCGATTCAAGTGTAAAGTGACGGCGTGGGTTTTGGAAGGCGCCCCGTCTGTGTGTCGACAGTTACAGAGTGTGGCGGTGAAGACTTGGAAGCTGGCAGTGCATGTGTGAGTACCACCTCGAACCTGTATATTGCTATTTTACCTGTGTGTTCTATCTTGTGGCAGAGCGAGAGGCGAAGCAGTTCCGCCGCCCGTGGCCTCTACAAAGGGGCGCCCCTGTCCGGTATTCGATCGGCCTACGGGCATTGAGGATAGGGCAGCGCTCGGCCCGGTGAGACGGTGTGACAGTTCGCCCCTGCTGATCAGTGCATCCGCCGAGAGGGTTTTTGCCCCCGGCGACCCCTAGGAAAACAATCGTCGTTTGCCTTTCTGTGCAGGCCAGCTGTCGTAAGCCCGCCCTCGTATATTGTCGAACAGAACGCCGTACAACGAACTGTGAACAGCCATACCTGCCCCGAGCTGTAAACAGCAGAGAGGTGAGAAGTATCCAAGTTGCACTAACTGTGTTATTGTGTCCAAGCTGCCTGTAAAGGAAGAGAGAACGAGAGTGAACGTCAGTAGAACGAACTGTGAACAGTCATACCTGCCCCGAGCTGTAAACAGCAGAGAGGTGAGAAGTATCCAAGTTGCACTAACTGTGTTATTGTGTCCAAGCTGCCTGTAAAGGAAGAGAGAACGAGAGTGAACGTCAGTAGAACGAACTGTGAACAGTCATACATGCCCCGAGCTGTAAACAGCAGGGAGGTGAGAAGTATCCAAGCTGCACTAACTGTGTTATTGTGCCCAAGCTGCCTGTAAAGGAAGAGAGAACAAGAGTGAACGTCAGTAGAACGAACTGTGAACAGTCATACCTGCCCGAGCTGTAAACAGCAGAGAGGTGAGAAGTATCCAAGTTGCACTAACTGTGTTATTGGGTCCAAGCTGCCTGTAAAGGAAGAGAGAACGAGAGTGAACGTCAGTAGAACGAACTGTGAACAGTCACACATGCCCCGAGCTGTAAACAGCAGAAAGGTGAGAAGCATCCAAGTTGCACTAACTGTGTTATTGTGTCCAAGCTGCCTGTAAAGGAAGAGAGAACGAGAGTGAACGTCAGTAGAACAAACTGTGGACAGTCCTACACGCCCCGAGCTGGAAGCAGCAGAGAGGTGAGAAGTACCCAAGTTACACTAACTGTGTTGTCGTGTCCAAGCTGCCTGTAAAGGAAGAGAGAACGAGAGTGAACGTCAGTAGAACAAACTGTGGACAGTCCTACACGCCCCGAGCTGGAAGCAGCAGAGAGGTGAGAAGTACCCAAGTTACACTAACTGTGTTGTCGTGTCCAAGCTGTCTGTAAAGGGAGAAAAGAGACGGGAGTGAATGTCCGGAGAGTGACCTGTGGGAAAGAACCATACTTACCAAGAGCTACCAGCAAACCGACCGGTGAGGACGATCCTAGTCCAGGTTACACGAGCCTCTACGTCCCAGTCGAAATCTGTGGAAAGAAACACAAAGTGGAGTGAGAAGTGAAGTATCGGCCAACGTGACACAGGTACCGCAGTTAGAAGGAGAGATAACACCCCAAGTTCACACTATTTTGTCTTTGCCTCCAGGAGAGAAGAGGAGGGCGCCACGGATAGCGGAGTTGGCAGGAGCCTGTGTCCCCTGTCCCCTCTTCCCTTATATCTTGGTCACCAGCCCCTGGAACCCCCGTTGCCCTCTTCCCCCTTCTGCCACTTTTCCGTGCTGTGGTCTGCCTGGAAGGCAGAGAGGCAGCTAGTTTTAATTGCCCCTTTCCCCATTCCCCCAGTTATTTTAAATATTTAAATAAAGTTTGTTTTAATACTTACCTGCTCTCGTGTTGTTTGGTCATTGGGTTGGCTTTGGGGACCTCCTCGAGGTGGAAGTTGAGAAGGGGCGTGGCGTTAGGTTTAGTAGCCAGCCCCTGGCCGTGACAGATTTTGGCGTAGTCGGCAGGGCCCCACCTCGAGTTGAGTAACCAGGGTCGCCCAATGACCGACAACGCGGGGCCCGCAGCCCCACCCCGTGCCACGTCCATCATCATGGGTAGCCCATGGATGCAGAAGTATGGAGGAGCGGAGTCAGAGGTCCGACTGACAGAGTGGAAGGCCCAACTAGAATATTTGGCTGACCTGCAGGGCCTCAGCGCCGCCCAGCGGCTCCAGTTTGTGTTAAACTCCCTAGAGGGAGAAGCCCGGCGAGAAGTGCAAGCCGCCCCTGAAGCAGTTAGAGCCACCGCCCAGACCGTATTCCAGTTTCTCACCGAACAATATGGTGACCACACCCCTGTAGCTGTCCTTCGGTCCCAATTTTTTAACGTTAAGCAAGGCCCCCGACAAACCATTAGAGCATTTGCCCTGAGGCTGCGAGAGCAGTTTACCCGATTACAGGCCCGACGCGACCATGGGCTGGGAGACGGGGAGAACCTGCTACGTGACCAGTTCCTCCTGGGGATGAAGGAGGGCCCCGTGAGACAGAGCCTGCGGGTCCAGTTTCGGAGGGACCCCGGGCTCACCTTCGAAGACCTTAGGAAAGAGGCATTGGCCTTGGAAGGTGACGAGGTCGAAGTCAGCGAGGCTCCAGTATGCGCAGCGGTAAGCGAATTGGCACCCACACCACCTGAGCGGGCGGATTGGAAGCAGGCCTGGAAGGCAGAATTACTGAAAGACGTCCAGGAACAGATATCGGAGCTGTCTAAAGCTCTCCTGGGAGAGTTGCGCCAAGGAAGGGCGCGGGAGGAACCGAGGCCGGCCCCCCGAGAACGAATATACTCGGAGCGAGGCCGAGAGCCGCCCGGACGTCCAGACCGCTTTAACCGGCCCCGTTTTGAATGGGATGACCAAGGGCGGCCTATTTGCAATCGCTGTGGTAAACCAGGACATATCAGTCGCCAGTGTGGGCCTCGTAGGGCATCGGAAGGGGGTTTTTAGATCGGCCGGCCACAGTGGGTCGTGTGGCCGGGAACCCTCGGGAAGACCCCAGAAGAAATAATCCCAGGCACCAGATGATTGGGCATAGCCCAATAGCGGAGGTAAAAGTGTGTGGCAAGACAGTACAATGCCTGGTAGATACGGGCTCTCAGGTAACGTTGTTTGCAGAAAGCCTTTCACAAGAAATATTTGGGAAGAAAGGAGCACAAGGGGCAGAGGCCCCCTGGTTGACGTTGCGGGGTGCAAATGGCCTGGAGATCCCTTATGTCGGTTACCGACTAACGGACTTGGAAGTCCATGGGGTGTTAGTCCCCCAAAAAGGTGTGATCATTGTCGAAGACAGGTGTTTGGGTGCCCATCGAGCCCTACTAGGCATGAATGTCCTCTCTGAATGTTGGGAAGAATTATTTCAGGCTAGGCCTGGCCCCAGGATTCCACCTGCCGAGAGGCCCAAATGGGAGCGTGTAGTTGCCGACTGTCGTCGAGTCCAGATGGCCCAGGTCCGTAGAGACCGAGAAGAGGTAGGAAGAGTGATGTGTCGTTTTGCTTTGTCTATCCCCCCTAGAAGTGAGGCTATTGTGTGGGCGAGAGTGCCCCCTCGAGAAGTCGACCCGGAGGAGTGGGTATTGGTCGAGCCTCATGCAGACTGCCCTCAAGTGGAGGTAGCACGGGGCCTAGTGGCGGTCCGCCAGGGGAGAGTCCCCGTGAAAGTACGAAACGAACACCCCTATGCAGTCCACTTACATCGACACCAACGGCTGGCCCGACTAACGGCGGTCGCGCCCCATCAGGTGAGGGAGGAGAGAGACGTCAGTTTCCGTCAGGTGTGCCCCTCCGTGATTGAGGTGGCCCTGACACAGATGGATGCCCCCATGAGCAACAGCCAGAGTGAGGTGCCGGAACATCTTGAGGGTGAGTCGCTACGAGGGAAAAATTTGGAACCAGTACAGACACAGAAGCTCCAGGCGCTTCTTCGAAAATGGCAGCATGTGTTTGCAAGTCATGAGGAAGACTATGGGTGCACCAGAGTGGTGGAACATCATATCCCGACTGGAGACGCCGGGCCGAGCAGAGAGAGATATCGGCCGATTCCACCTACCCTATACACAGAGGTACGCACACTCTTGCAGGGCCTGTTGGAGCGAGGCATTGTTCGGGAGAGCAGTAGCCCGTGGGCGGCCCCCATCGTGCTTGTACAGAAGAAGTCAGGGGCCTGGAGGTTCTGTGTGGATTATCGTAAGCTCAACCTGGTAACCAAGAAAGACGCCTTTCCCCTACCGCGGATCGAAGACTCCCTTACCAGCCTCACACAGTCCGCATGGTATTCCACTCTGGATCTGGCCAGCGGGTATTGGCAGGTACAGGTGGCCAAGGCAGATCAAGAGAAGACCGCCTTCACGACCCCGTTTGGATTATTTGAGTGGGAACGGATGCCCTTCGGGCTTTGTAACGCTCCGGCCACGTTCCAGCGACTGATGCAGCGCTGTCTTGGAGGTCAGTTGATGAAGTCAGTTTTAGTATATTTGGATGATGTGATTGTGTATTCCCCAGATTTCGATTCCCACCTTCAGCACCTCGAAGAGGTCTTTCAGGCTACGGAAAGGTACGGGCTAAAGCTGCAACCTGATAAATGCCATCTACTGAGGCGAGAAGTTCAATTCCTGGGTCACGTGGTCAGTGCTGCAGGGGTGTCCGTGGACCCCGGAAAAGTCTCTGTTGTGAAAGACTGGGTTGCACCCAAAACCGTAAGGCAGGTACGATCATTTCTGGGATTTGTGGGGTATTACAGACGATTCATCAAAGGCTTTTCAAAGATTGCTAAACCTCTTAACCAGCTGTTGGTTGGTACAGGGCGAAACCGGGGACGTGGGTCGCCCTCAATCAACTGGGACGACCCTTGTGAGGCTGCGTTCCAGAAACTAAAGCAGGAACTGTTACAGGCACCTATTTTGGCATACGCAGACTTTACTAAACCCTTTGTTCTGTACACAGACGCAAGCAACCTGGGGCTGGGGGCCGTATTGGCCCAACAACACGAAGGAAGGGAGCGGGTGATCGCCTATGCGAGCCGAAGCCTCCACCCAGCGGAGAGAAACGATGCAAATTACAGCTCGTTTAAACTGGAGTTGCTGGCCTTGAAGTGGGCCCTAAGTGAAAAGTTTAAAGACTACCTTTGGGGTGCCAAGGTGACGGTAATTACGGATAATAACCCTCTGGTGCATTTGCAGACGGCGAAGTTGGGGGCCGTAGAGCAGCGGTGGGTAGCCCAGCTGGCCAACTTCGACTACCACTTGCAGTACCGACCGGGGCGCGAGCACACAAACGCTGATGTCCTTTCGAGACTGCCGGAGATGGACGACCCCGGGAGCCGGGGAAGAGGAGAGGAGAACAGCCCGAGGGAGGATTATATGATAGGGGCTGTGGATGCCCCAGGAGGACAGCAAGAGGCCGTCCCTGGGAACTGGGGGTGGGACCCCCGTCGATGGATGGAGAGGCAAGCCCGAGATCAGGATGTGAGTCAGGTGAAGACGTGGGTGGAGCAGGGGCGACGACCGACGTCGCCAGAAAGACTAGCCCAGACGGAGACGGGGAGAAAACTGCTGGGGCAGTGGGACAAGCTAGAACTGCAGGAAGGAGTGCTGTGCAGAAAGGTCGGTGACCCGAAATTGGGCGAGGAGGTGCGCCAGATTGTGGTGCCCGCCGATCAGACGACAGCATTAGTCTCGGCCTACCATGATCAGCTGGGGCATCAGGGACAAGAGAGGACCATATCACTGCTGCGCAGATTTTTCTATTGGCCAGGGCTGGAAGCCACGGTTCGTAGCTTGATCCAGGCGTGTCCCAGGTGTATGCTGTTCAAATCTCGGCGAGAGGCTCGAGCGCCGATGGTGCCCATCCAGGCTAAAGCCCCCCTCCACATTATGGCCATGGACTTCCTGACTCTGGGCCGGCCGCAAGACCGCTACCAAAACATCTTGGTAATCACCGACCTATTCACCAAATACGCATGGGCAGTCCCCACCCTCGACCAGACAGCTAATACCACCGCGATGGCCCTCTGGAGGAACGTCTTTCAGACGTTTGGATGCCCGGAGTTCTTGCACTCGGATCAAGGGGCCAACTTCGAGTCAAAGGTAATCCGAGAGTTGTGCCAGTTGTATGGGTGTACTAAGACCCATACGACGTCGTACCACCCCCAGGGGAACGGCAGCTGCGAGAGGTTCAATCAGACCCTGTTGGGGTTACTGGGGACCCTGGATCAACGGCAGCAGAGCGACTGGGTGAGTGCCTTACCGAATCTACTACAGGCATATAATAATAGTGTACATAGTACGACGGGGTATGCCCCTACTTACCTGATGTTCGGCAGACATGTGCGGATGCCCACGGACCTGATCTTAGGAGTGGCAGCCGGCCAGGAGGAAGTAAGCGTGACCAAGTGGGTGGGACGCCATCACCAGCGGCTACACTTTGCCTATGAACAGGTATCGCAGAGAATACGGACAACAGGAGAGAAGAACAAACGGTTGTACGACCGGACGGCCCGGGACGCCCCCCTGCTACCAGGAGAGAGGGTCTTGGCGAGGGACAACAGGCGCCAAGGCAAGGGAAAGTTAAGTGACCGCTGGGAGACCATCCCGTATGTAGTTTGTAGGCAGCAGAGACCGGGACAGCCGGTGTACACCATCCGGCCGGAAGGAAAGGCCGGCCCTGAGCGGGTGGTACACCGGAACATGATTCGCCCCTGCCCCAACTATCCCGAAGCCGCAGAGGAAAGGGCTGTGGAGCCGGTGCCGGCGGCCCCCTGGATGGGAGGATGGGCTGTGGTACCAGGCCGACCCGTGTTGGCGTTGCCCCCGGCTGCCCCGAGAGGGCAAGAGTTGGCACTTGAGCCAGCTGAACCCCCGGCCGCCCAGAGGCAGCGAGAGTTAGCACCCGAGCCAGCCGAACCCCCGGGACAACCAGAACCGGCACACGAACCAGCTGAACCTGATTCACCCGTGAGACGCTCCCAACGGGAGAACCGAGGCCACCCCCCTGCCCGCTACGGTGAGTGGACAACCCCGAGGCATTCTAGGGACTAGAATGCATTGGCGGGGGAGGATGTCACAAGGTGACGATCTTTTGGGCGGAACCGAAAGTCGGGAAACTTTGGTTCCGCCCGGATGTTTCCGCCCAGACCGGGAAGAGGAAACACCGGACATCCGGTAGCATCGCGAGGGCTGTAATCAGCGAAATGGAGTACAGCTGTGGGCGTTTAAGAGAAACGCCGGTTGATTGGAGGATGGCAGCACACAGAGGAGTATTTTAGACCAGTGTAGATCACAGTCTGGGTGTCTAGTGTGTGAGTTGAGGTACGGAGCTGTGCTCGTCCGGTACACGTTGGCAGTTGGTTGCACTTTCTCTCTTTCTCTCTCGTAGTTCTCAGTGGATGCTACCGTAAGAGGAAGCCCTGTGGGTAGAAGAAAACACGAGATTGTGACACGCTTGGAGTAACCAAGGAGGAAGGAAACGAAGCAGTTTGTAAACTATTTTCCAAGAGGACCGCTGTGAGTATTGGCTCTGGATTTAACTGAAACATAACTACTAACCTGTGTATTATCGAACGCCTCCAGGAAGGCGGCCCTACCCCTGATCTAGCGTGGTAGGTGAGCCGCAGGAATAAGTGGATTGAGCAGCCGTAGCAGCAGAACCAAAAGCTCCGACCGTAGTACCATCGCCCCCATCCGACCTTAGTGAAGTGGAGGACGTCGGACGTCTTGTGTGTACACTTGTAGTGTGGTGGGTGAGGCTATGTCATTTTGAAAAACCTTTCACGTTGAAGTGGTGCTGTGTATTTGCTGTGGGTTGCTGTGCAAGTGCTGTGTGTCTTGTCAGACGTACCCCGCATCATCCTTCTACTGAGGAGGAGACGGAGAGGCTGACGGTTGTGAGTAACCTTAATTATTGTGTGCTGGGTGCGATTCAAGTGTAAAGTGACGGCGTGGGTTTTGGAAGGCGCCCCGTCTGTGTGTCGACAGTTACAGAGTGTGGCGGTGAAGACTTGGAAGCTGGCAGTGCATGTGTGAGTACCACCTCGAACCTGTATATTGCTATTTTACCTGTGTGTTCTATCTTGTGGCAGAGCGAGAGGCGAAGCAGTTCCGCCGCCCGTGGCCTCTACAAAGGGGCGCCCCTGTCCGGTATTCGATCGGCCTACGGGCATTGAGGATAGGGCAGCGCTCGGCCCGGTGAGACGGTGTGACAGTTCGCCCCTGCTGATCAGTGCATCCGCCGAGAGGGTTTTTGCCCCCGGCGACCCCTAGGAAAACAATCGTCGTTTGCCTTTCTGTGCAGGCCAGCTGTCGTAAGCCCGCCCTCGTATATTGTCGAACAGAACGCCGTACAACGAACTGTGAACAGCCATACCTGCCCCGAGCTGTAAACAGCAGAGAGGTGAGAAGTATCCAAGTTGCACTAACTGTGTTATTGTGTCCAAGCTGCCTGTAAAGGAAGAGAGAACGAGAGTGAACGTCAGTAGAACGAACTGTGAACAGTCATACCTGCCCCGAGCTGTAAACAGCAGAGAGGTGAGAAGTATCCAAGTTGCACTAACTGTGTTATTGTGTCCAAGCTGCCTGTAAAGGAAGAGAGAACGAGAGTGAACGTCAGTAGAACGAACTGTGAACAGTCATACATGCCCCGAGCTGTAAACAGCAGGGAGGTGAGAAGTATCCAAGCTGCACTAACTGTGTTATTGTGCCCAAGCTGCCTGTAAAGGAAGAGAGAACAAGAGTGAACGTCAGTAGAACGAACTGTGAACAGTCATACCTGCCCGAGCTGTAAACAGCAGAGAGGTGAGAAGTATCCAAGTTGCACTAACTGTGTTATTGGGTCCAAGCTGCCTGTAAAGGAAGAGAGAACGAGAGTGAACGTCAGTAGAACGAACTGTGAACAGTCACACATGCCCCGAGCTGTAAACAGCAGAAAGGTGAGAAGCATCCAAGTTGCACTAACTGTGTTATTGTGTCCAAGCTGCCTGTAAAGGAAGAGAGAACGAGAGTGAACGTCAGTAGAACAAACTGTGGACAGTCCTACACGCCCCGAGCTGGAAGCAGCAGAGAGGTGAGAAGTACCCAAGTTACACTAACTGTGTTGTCGTGTCCAAGCTGCCTGTAAAGGAAGAGAGAACGAGAGTGAACGTCAGTAGAACAAACTGTGGACAGTCCTACACGCCCCGAGCTGGAAGCAGCAGAGAGGTGAGAAGTACCCAAGTTACACTAACTGTGTTGTCGTGTCCAAGCTGTCTGTAAAGGGAGAAAAGAGACGGGAGTGAATGTCCGGAGAGTGACCTGTGGGAAAGAACCATACTTACCAAGAGCTACCAGCAAACCGACCGGTGAGGACGATCCTAGTCCAGGTTACACGAGCCTCTACGTCCCAGTCGAAATCTGTGGAAAGAAACACAAAGTGGAGTGAGAAGTGAAGTATCGGCCAACGTGACACAGGTACCGCAGTTAGAAGGAGAGATAACACCCCAAGTTCACACTATTTTGTCTTTGCCTCCAGGAGAGAAGAGGAGGGCGCCACGGATAGCGGAGTTGGCAGGAGCCTGTGTCCCCTGTCCCCTCTTCCCTTATATCTTGGTCACCAGCCCCTGGAACCCCCGTTGCCCTCTTCCCCCTTCTGCCACTTTTCCGTGCTGTGGTCTGCCTGGAAGGCAGAGAGGCAGCTAGTTTTAATTGCCCCTTTCCCCATTCCCCCAGTTATTTTAAATATTTAAATAAAGTTTGTTTTAATACTTACCTGCTCTCGTGTTGTTTGGTCATTGGGTTGGCTTTGGGGACCTCCTCGAGGTGGAAGTTGAGAAGGGGCGTGGCGTTAGGTTTAGTAGCCAGCCCCTGGCCGTGACACAAGCACCACTAGTCTGTTATTGTACCTGAATCAGCATGACAGAGTGATCTCCTGCCTTGTCCTTATTAACACCTGTGTTAACCTTTTGTGAGGGCATCAGGGCTAAAAAGTAGTGAAGTGTTTCTTTTTATTGGGGGGGGGGGGGTGATTAAAATCATTTTTGTGGCAAAGAGGGACATTGCAATTCCTTTGATCACTTTCATAACATTCTGGATCATATGCAAATTGCCATCATAAAAACTGAGGCAGCAGACTTTGTGAAAATTAATATTTGTGTCATTCTCAAAATGTTGGGTCACGGCCGTACACTGTGCATCACTGTGTAAAGCCATAACACGCCCTCTAGTGTCTTGAATACATGATTTAGAGTGTCTGAATTACAATACACTGTATTTATTACATACATTTAGCCTAATGTTTTCTCAACTTAATTACCAATAAATCTGATCATATTTATTTTCATTGTTAGTCATTGTCCATCACTGGTCTTACCTCTGGGCATGAATATGTTTATCATGAGACTGATTCCTGCCAATAGCAGAGTGAAGGTAGATGTTTTGCGTCTGCCAATCTTTTCAAGCAGATAATAGATGCTCAGTTTAGCAGGAATCTCGATGGCTCCATACACAAACTGAGTCATGTATATGTCAAAACCAAAGCCTGTAATATTAAGGCTTATTCCATAGGTGGCAATAGCAACACAAAGCCTGTAAATATCCAATAAAAGCGATTAATGCACAATTTAATATCTAAACTATGTGTTTGTGCTATAATTAAACATGTATAATTATAGAATTTAGGTGAAATTATCCTTTAAGTTCAGTTACACACCATATGGTCCCTGTAAACAAAGACAATCTCCTCATTTTAGGGGTTCTGATGAGATCCAGGTAAGAAAACATTTTCTTTTCTGTGTCTGTTACAATAATGCTAGAGAGAGCCTATGGGAAGAACAAAGAATGAGCACCCCTTCCACCAAAACGAATGTATTATTGTGCAGCTCCCAGAATCATTACCACTTTTTATTACATTAACCAAGGCCTTGTATGTTGTTCTTTAATCTCCTAGGACCTAGCACTTTTTTGTTGTTTGCACCATAATACTTAATTCTGTGTAACTGGAACTTGTTGTACACAAACATGGAAAAATACAGTGCTTTATGTTCAAAGAAAAATATGTGGTTATTATATTTATTGGTTCTTCCTAAACCCAAAATAGCTGACAGAAATCGAAAAAAACAAAAACAAACCAAAGCTCAGGTCTTAGGAGGATAAACAGGAAAGAGAGAATATCCGTCTCACCTCAGGTTGGATGCTTGCACTAACGTTATCCCTACGATTCATAACGGCACATCTTTGAAGATAATAATGAGCTTTTTGGGTCTTTCCATGGACTATCAGCCATCGAGCTGACTCTGGAACCCACCTACATCAAAAACATTGGTCTGTGAAACACTGCAGAACTTAACAACACAGACTAGACTTGTACAGTATAGAAGGGTAGGCAGGACAACCCTTTTTGGAATTTTGCACGTTTCATTTGTTTTTGATTAATTTCTAGGAATGTATTCACCACCAGAGGATTGTGCTCAGAAGTACAGGTGAAGTGACGGCCACTGTCAACCATCTCCAGTCTCTCACACAGAATGCAATTAGAGACAAACCGGTGATCCCAAAAGTCCAACCCAAGCTGTCAATCACACGCACCATTCTTCTGTGCTGAATGTCAACCCATTCCACATCTAAAATTAAAATCACAAACTCACTGTAAAAAAATCAATGTTATTTGGAAACATTTATATAACTAAAATATTGCACAAACAGTGGAGTTGGAAAAGAAACCAAAAGTGATTCTCACTGAGTACAGATGAGATTGTAATGATGCCAGTGATGGTAAATCCAGTGAAGAATCTCAATACTGCAAACATGATGAAGGAGGAGGAAAAAGCGCTGGCCACTGCAAAACCCATTCCTGATAAATACGACAACAGCAGCGTCGGTTTACGACCAAATCTACATGCAGTACAGAACAACGATTAGTTATGTAAAAATTGCTTATTATTGACCTATGTTTCATATTTTTACTGAAATATCACCTATCACTCAAGTCTCCAAATAGTACAGCCCCAAACATTGACCCAACAAAGAAGACCGTGGCAGCTGCTTTATTCAGCCCTGTATTATCACACACCAGATCCCACTTTGCAAAAAAAAAGAGATATAGAAAACTGCTTTTTTTCAAATCTGTCATGAAATTGGTAAAAGCTGATCAATAAATGTACATATCAAAGAATGAAAAGTTTTTAGTAATATTTTTAATGCTTTTGTATCTTACCTGTGTGGCCAAAGTGCTGGTGAATGTACTGTTATCATACTCCCATCCATTCTGACACTGAACTACAGGAAGATCTGTGGTGTTGGATGAATTTGACAGCAGGTGAAACTGAGGATGAGAGAACATGAGACACGAAGCAAGAGTGCCATCTTCTTGTGTTGGAATACTGACAGTCAATCTCTCCTTCTGAGTCAGATTCCAAAAGATCCCATCAGCATCCAGGTGGCTGATGTTGCAGTGGTGAGACGGGATTGCAGTGATAAAGTTGCTAAGTAGGAAATGACATGGAAGAGTAAATCTCCCTATGAAACTGATGCAAATATTAATCATCTGGAACCTACCAAAGCCATTGATCTCAGTAAGCAGATCTTCAAACTTCATACTTCTTAATGATCGGAGTTACGTCTTTTCTGTGTTATTACAAAACGTCTGGCTTCTCTAGTGAGTATTTATTGTTATTTGAGAGGTTGGTAATTATAAGCCAGACATGCTTGTACTTTGACCATTAAACACTTGCCGTGGTTGTATGTGTCTGTGTTAATGCCAGTACATAAATGATTGTACTGTACCAAACCTCGTACTTGCCAGAAAGTGTTAAATGGTTTACAAATTCACAATATTAGCCACAACATAGTAACTTCTGTCTTCTAAAATTAATTACATGCAATAACTGGCAAAGAGGCAGCATAATAATGATAAAAATCAAACCGAATAGCTTTCAAATAAAACTTTTAATATTAAAGGAATAGTCTACCCTTTTGCCATATTAAACTATGTTATTACCTCAGCCTAGACAAATTAATACATACCTATCTTTTTTCAATGCGTGCACTTTACAGGGCGTTGTGAATGTGTTTGTCACGGTGATCCGTGTCATGTTTTGTGTCTGTTCTATATTGTCATCACCTGGACACTTGTTAATTATCACATCATTCATTCCACCTGTGTGTCATTAGTCTTTGTGTATTTATACCAGTGTTTCTGTCACACTCATCGCCGGATCATTGTCATTGCTTACCATGTCTGTTTCCTGTGTTACTGGTTCTGGATGTTACTATGTTTTTGCTACCCTGTTACTCCTCGTGTTTTTGTTTCCCCATTTTATTATTAAATGTTATTTATATTTTGAACTCTGCGTTTGCGTCCTGGCTCCCGTCCCGTGTCGTGACAGAATGATCCGGCCAGACTGGACGCAGCGGGTTCACGGAGGGCGGCTCCCCCAGGAGTTTCGTCGAGGGGGAGTAGTGACATCGGGGTTCATTCTCCACCAGCCCCGATGTCTCTTGGGGACCACCGTGAGCGATCGCTCGCTCCTGCGGCTCTGCGGGAGGAGGATCGGCCCAGGCGGTCCCCCAACGGTTGAGTCGTCGTCGTCGACGGTCCCTCGGAGGACCACCGTCCCGCTCGTAGGGGGATCCGGAACGGACCACGCCCGATCTTTTCCCCGGGGTGGCTACCGAAGTGAGGGTCCCCATTTCCGCGAGGGGACGGGAGATGACTTCCGGGGGGCATCGGATCGTCGGCGATTCCCAGGAGGGGGGTAATTCGCCTGCCTCGGTTCTCGGAGCGATCGCTCCGGTTCTCCTGGCGCAGTCCGGCCCACCGTCCTGTTGGTTTCATCCCGGCGGCTGCCGGCAGCGCCAGGGTCCTCAAGCACTCCACCCCTCCCTTGGACTCTTGCTACCAGACTTTTGTGTTTGTTTTGTTCATGTGAGTGTCTGGTAGCCACTCTTAGAGGGAGGGGTCATGTCACGGTGATCCGTGTCATGTTTTGTTTGTCTCTCCGATTACGTCACCTGGACATTCACGGACTGATTCATCACACCTGTTCCCTGTTAAGTGTCGTGTATTTATACTGCTGTCTGTTTCTCACCTGTCGCCGGATCATTGTCATTGTCATTACTACCCTGTCTGTTACCCGTGTCACATTTTGGATGTTCCTGTGTTGCTGTTTTACTCCTCGTGTTTTGTTTCTGTTCATTTTATATTAAATATTATTTATTTCATGGTGAACCCAGCAATTGCGTCCTCACTCCTGTTACCAGTCGTGACAGTGTTAGCATTTAGCCTAGCCCCATTCATTCCTATGGTACAAAAAAAAAGTTTTATTTTGTGGCACCATACTTACTGGTATAACTCCTCATGTAACAGTCTTTAAATAGGGAAAACACGGAAGTGTTTGGTGGCTTCCCTGTTTGGTACCATAGGAATGAATGGGTCTAGGCTAAATGCTAACACATTCAGTAAACGCTGTACAGTGCATGCATTGAAAAAATATAGATATGTATTAATTTGTCTAAGTTGAGGTAATAACATAGTTTAATATGGCAAAAGGGTAGACTATTCCTTTAAGTGTATTTGACAAGTGCATTTTTTATTTCCTTTTCTATACATTGCTAATAATATAAAATATCAAAGACACATTTGAATAAAAATAAACACTTGGAAACAGTCCAGAATACTGCTTAATAATTAATATTGCACTTTGGAAGCAATATCCACATTTTCGCCTACAGTCATCACAGAGATTTCATTCAATTCTAGTCAAAGCATTCAGGAGTGCATTATATGGCCCATGTGGGCTTTTTGCACTGTACAATTATATCTGATTAATTCTCAATTTTTAAAAAGCAGGTGATGCTTAATTCTATCCTGGAAACTCCAGTTGCACATCTAAATGTTTGTGGGACTGTCACTGCTGTAAAACACATTAGGTAATATAATTTAGATACACTGTAAAAAATCATATCTATCTTTAAAGCAACACTATGTACTGTAGTTTCCATGTAAAAATGACTTACAGCTCTCCCATGTGGTTGAAAAGCGCAACAGTGCCTGGTATCAGACACTCTTCTGCAGGCAGGGGGAGGGGCGGGGCTGTGTTTCCTACCCTCCACCGCCATTTTCAGAGTGTGCTTGTAGCAGCTAGGAGGCTGCTCAGGTTGCAACAACAGTACAATTTGTCCAGTTAAAAGTTGTTCTATCACTGAAATAATTTTAGAGACATTATTTAAATGTAAAAAAACTACATAGTGTTGCTTTAAGTTAAATAATTTCAACTTATTTATAAGTTATGTCAACTATATAAATATAATAGTCAAAAACCTATAATAGTAGGTTTGATTGACTTACATAACCAATTTGATTAATTACCATCAAATTATTGATTAATTATTAAGTAACATTTTCTTTAATTGAAAGTAATGTAATGTAAATAATAATAAAATAATGTAAAAGTTTGAGAATGCCATTTTGTGTTGTGTTCAGTGTTCATGTCTTTTATTTTGAAGTTCTCTGTTCCATGTTCAAGTCTTTTATTTTGAAAGTCTTCCCTGTCATGGTTGTCTCTTGTTTCCCTATTTCCTGATGTGTCATGTTCTGATTGGTTCCATGTCAGTATGGCCCTGTCCCAAATGGCACACTCCGGACTTGTGGTCCTCCTCAGAGTCCGCACTTTGATGACATCACGTAGTCCAGACTTTAGGGACCCTTGATGCGAGTCCACGTGGGTGCACCGGAGTCGTATTTTGGGACAGACTCGAGCATCACACCGGAAAATAGGTAGAGAAGTTGCCCGTCAGTGTGAACTCCTCCCTTCCGTCGTCTGATTGGTTCGATTGCCCTTTCGCAAGGACTTCTGGGTTGGCAAAGTGCGCGAAGCCTGCTGCAATGCAGGCTTCGCTGAAGACCGCATCAAGGGGGCAAAGGAGGCGCTGATGAGCACACTTCAAAGCGTAAAAATGACAGATGGGACACCCTACGGACTCGTAGACTACGCGAGAACGTGCAATTTAAGGCCACGAGACCGAAAGTCCACATGAAGTGCGCCATTTGGGACAGGGCCTATATAAGCCTTCTTGTTCGAAACTGGGGTCTCTGTGGAACAAAAAGAGGCGTTTCCCAATTTTTGGGCGT